>NW_007729432.1:232516-240386 GCF_000696425.1 Galeopterus variegatus | reverse complement strand
ATCCAATTCCCACTCCCCCCTCCAGGGTCTGCGTTGAATATCCCGCGGGTCGGGACAAGATACAATCTAAATATTAAAGCAATCCAGCTGCTTAGAGACCCAACGATGAAGTCTGAAATACCAGTTTTCTCAGGATATCAGAGTTAGCACCCTTGAACTTCTTGAATTCCATGAGTGATATTCTATCTGAGATAAGTTCTTTAAGCCAATGTGATTTCATCTCTTGGAAACTTGAAGACTGGGGTGTATTACATTCCAGGATATATTGGTGACATAATTTAAGTAGGATTCTATATCAATTTCATCAGAATTGACCATGTATCTTGAAACCTTAACTGGTTGACCACTAAGATAGTCACTGTCCCTCTTTTTCAACTCTTCTCCCCAACCAAAGACTGACTGAAGGATTGTCCAGGGGAGGTTATAGGTGGCAGCACTCCACCCTACTTAGCTATTTTAATACGAGTATCCCTTCTCTACCATGATTAATATTGAGGCTCTGAAGAGACTGACTGTCATAAGGCAAGCACACTTTCTTGGAGAAAAGTCTGGAGGCTTTTGTGAGACTAGGTGGCCTAAGTGAAGCTATCAATAAATACAAGCCAAACTAAATTTAAATTCTCTCTCTAGAATTCAGCAAAAAATTTGAGAAGATTGAACGAAAAACTCCCGAAGGTGGCGGCTTTCTCTAGACGTTCCCTTTAGGCTACCTCCTTACAAGGGTGGCAAAGTACTGACCATACTGGCTGACTCCCAAATTGGGGGTTACTTACTAGAAGCAGTAAACAAATATTTGTCTCATGCTTTTCATTAAGAGCAAGGGTTGGCAAACTATAGCATGAAGGCCAAATCTAGGCTGCCATTTGTTTTTGTCAATAAAGTTTTATTAGAGCACAGTCATACCCATTTGTTTCTGTACTGTCTATGGCGACAATGAAGTCGAATAGCTGCAAAGGAGACCATCTGGTCCTCAAGGCTGAAAGTATTTACTATCTGATCCTTTACAGAAAAAGTTTGCTAACTCCTGGCAGAGAGGTTTCAAAAGATACACATCCTATTATTTCACCTTAACAATCCCATAGGCTAAACAGAAGAGACATGAGGAAACCAGACTAGAGAGGCTTTTCACAAGGCCGCAATCTAATTCATGCTCTTTCCTCTAAACTCTTTTTGTTAAGGGACACAAAGAGAAACTCTTATTCTCCTACTCCCAGCCTGCATGATGTATCTTAAAAAATGCAAAAGGTCTCCTCAGCACTCATATAAGATTTTCCATTTTTGGCCTAGGCAACTGAAAGTCTTTAGAATTTTAGCCAGTGCTGATGCAGGATGCTAGAATAAACATACTCATTTTTTTTTCCTGTGTAAAATGTTGATATAGGCCATATAAAACAAAATGTTCCACTTTGTATGTGTTTAAATTTGCTCTAATAAAAATCTGAATCCTTATTCTAGTTTGTTCTTTGGCTCTTCCTAGATGAAGGTTAAATGACAGTGGAGAAGAAAAGATGGAATAAGCACATCAGGGAATATCCTATTGCACATTCCAGATTCTTCTCAAATAAATGCATAAGCCTTGTGGTCAAACTTAAGAAAAATCTTTTATTTACCACTTAAAAAAAGTCTTCTATCAAGGCATTATTTTGAGAGAATCTGTTAGTACCTAGAGAAACTCACCATCTTCATTTCCGTATGTTTTAATGCATACAATTATAGCTGCCAACAAAGAATCCCCACGCTGCTCTGCACTTTCACTATCATAATCCTCAATATATACTTTTTAATGCTTAGTCCAATGCTAATTACAAAATGGGTCTTACTGATTTGCAAATTGTTGCTATCCCTTTAAAGCTATGTCACATTTTTGACTCAATGATTAAAGGGAAAGTGGTTTGTCTCTTATATGGTATAGTTCTTGATTAAGTTGCTGGATTCTCTGAAGCCTATGACTTTGTTAAGCAGCCTCTAGGCCCTCATCTTGCAGATGGAAGCAGGGAGTTTCGGGGAAGGCATGTAGCAGAGGACAGGACAGAATGCCTAAACCACAATTCCACAGAAGAGGCAAATTGTGTGCTGAGAGAGGTCTAACTGCTGTCACGCACACATTCCACCATTCAGAGCTGTCTCCTTCCCTTACTAAGACAGGCCCATCCACACGATGGATTCCTCTAGATGGCACTAGCCAATGGGATGGATATGAACTCTAGCTGCATCATTATCAGAGCTCTTTCTTGCACGCTTTAGCAAAAATTAAAATGCTCTTAAAGTGCAAACTGAAGGAAAATATGGATCTGAAATGCGCTTGACAATAAGCCCAGAAAACCAATATGATACTTAGGAAAGAACTCTGGACAAACATAAGGCTAAGAACTTGTAGAATCTTAAATAATACACTACAATTCAATGCACCCACAGAACCGTTAATTATTAATTCATTCAACAAATGTTTACTGAGTGCCAACTGTGTGCCAGACACTGTTTTAAGCCCTGGGGATACAGGAATAAACAAATCAGACAAAAATGTCTGCCTTCATGAGGCTTAGAGTCTGATGATACTATAAATATGATTAATAAAAAGAAAAATCCATTACGGACAATATAAAGATAAACATACACTCTTTAGAAGAAGGGTAGTCTAGAAATCTAAGTTGCTTTTATTATTACTGCAATACAGCTAATAGACCACAACTCACTTATTCTGAGTACAGATTATAGGTTATTTATGTAATTTTTAAAGTCTAATTAAATTCTAAGGAAATGAAGCAGGCTTGAAGTATTGTGTTACTGCCACGTTCAAAATAGCCCATATACTGGCCTTGAAATTTAAAATATGGCTCACTCCAATATACATCAAATACAACATATACAGCTGCCATCTGTCCTATAGCATAGTAGGAGTCCCTTTCATTCACAAGCAAAGCCAGTGGAGGGCGGGGAGGGACATGAGATGGAGAGAGGATAAATTCCATTTGTGCTATTAAAAAAAAAAAAAAAAAAAAAAAAAAACCCCCCCTTTTTTTTTTTTTTTTGCTTTCACACTGTACAAACTCTAGCACCCTGAACAACTCACTCTCCTGCTATTTCCAGCACTTTAAAGAAACTTTTCAACATTTCTGCTTGACACATTTTTTCAACAGGGAGGTGAAGACAATAAGTAAACAGGTGGTGAAGGACTATTTAGAGAGCTGGTCAGTCACAGTAATAATAAAGGGAAAAACCGCCCACCTGAACAGAACATCCATCCTATGTGCGGCAGCCACAGACGGCACATGACCTCTGACAAACAGTTTTCAGAGTAATTTTAATGCTACTCTGGATTTAACTTGACTAACTGGTAGCAATTGAGCACATCTTTTTTTCTTTCTTTTTTTTTTGTGGCAGCAGTTATCTAAAATGCTACAATAACAGCATCAAAAGTAGAATGGTGGAAGATTGGTTTTCCATTGTGCTGCTGAACTGGCATAATGCCCACTTTAAAAGCAATTCGCTGCTCATCACTGAAATCTGGCAGACACGACACTAAATGCCTTGAGGGAAAAAAAGGGACTTGAGAAGGGGGAACCCACTCCAACCACCACGCAAAGGGGGAAAAACAGCGCCACAGATGATGAATCAGGGTGAGAAGAGAAAATTGCCAAATAAAAAGTTTAGTATTGCATGCAGACTCCCAACAGGCTTTACTTAATTTGCTAGAAGATTTTGTCTACAGGTCTGCATTAGTAATAGCAGAACAAAACAAAAGCAAAATATATATTTATGTCTGTCTATTGTTCTGATGAAGCAAAAACCTAGTGAGTTCCGTCAATCATTTGTCAAACAAGTCTTCCCGGTTTTATTTACCACCAAATATAATGAGTAAATATGTGATAATAAAACTCTCCTTTTTACATGGACATATACAATTTTTCCTCCTGCTAAATACAGGTAATGATTTAGGAAGCTTTCAAAATGTCTTTTTACTGTCAATAAAACTAATTCCATTCCCATTTTCATGTGGGAAAAAAGGCTTTACAAATGAAAATTCAAATTAAAATTCTGATTATAGTGTAGTGTGACAACACCTGTATTTATAATTTTACTGTCAGCTAGCTTGTAGTGTTTAACAATAGCTCGAAGTAGAAAAGTAATTGGAATTTGTCTGTAACATGCCATATGACGGCATTGGGAGCTTTGCTATGCTACAGCAAATTTGGTTTGATGGCAAAATAACCTCACTGAGATTTCCACAAATCAAAGGTTATCGGGTTTGGAGGGAGAAGGTCTCTCAAGTATAGGACCCCTTCCTGAATTTGGGGACTCTAAGAGTTTGTATCTGATGTGTACAGTGCTCTGCTTCTGACTTGTGCTTCTGGCCCATATCTACCCTGTACCCTCTTGTTTTAGTCCGTTTTGTGTTGCTATAACAGAAACACCTGAGACTGGGTAATTTATAAGGAAAAGAGGTTTATTTGGCTTACGATTCTGGGACAACTACATCTGGCATGGGCCTCAGGCTGCTTCTACTCATGGTGGAAAAGTGGCAGGCAGCTGGCGTGTACAAGCAGATCACATGGTGAGAGGAAGCAAGAGAGAGGTGCCAGGGTCTTTTTAAGCAACAAGCTCTCGCGGGAACTAATAGAGCGAGAACTTACTCATTATTCCCCCATTCCCCAGGGAGAGCATTAATCCATTCATGAGGGATCCGCCCCCATGACTCAATCAGTTTCCAACACTGCCACATTGAAGATCAAATTTCCACGAGTTTGAGGGGACAACACATCCAAACTCCATCACCTCTCAAACAGTGCAGATGCAATTTAGTTTCTAGAGTTACTACAGAAAAACAAAAACCAGATAAATAAACAACAACAACAACGTTCTGTTTGTTTCCAAAACAAACCAATGATGTAATCTAGCTATAAACTTAATGGAAGTGGGTGGGATCAAGTGAAGGGAAGTACACGTGGGGACTGAAAAGCACCAAGGTGGGGCAGGGCAAGACCCTGTTAATAAGGAAGAAGATGCTTACCATTTGTCACAGGCTGCACAGTCAGGAGAGATAGAGATGTTTATTGTATTCATTCATTTTCAGTAACCACCAGTAAATAATATAGGTACCTATTCAGATGCCTAAGATTTGCTATTTATCAAAAGATTAAGAGAAAACTTACACATCCCACTTATACTTTTACTGAAGCAATATGGAGAAAAAAATTATTTAAAGCAATGCTCTGCTGTCAACTTGAATCTTTCAAAACTTATAAACACATGCTAATCTCCACACACAACTTGCCTTACTCTAGTCTACAAGTGAAAAGCCCATCTTTTTCATTATCCTAAAGATAAAAAAAAAAGCCACATACAAAAGAAAAACAGAATGACAGTGATGTTTTAGTTTACACTAGATATGGCAACACACACAAACTGTCAAAACTATGGAATGAAAAAAGCTGTTATCAAGCAACTGTCAAGAGAGTCCTCTGAGATTTGGAAATCTTGTGTTTATTGTAACTACTGCACATTACACAAAGAAAGAAACATCCCTCTCTTTGCTCTTGCTGCTAAATATCATGCAAGAGAACACCGGCTTCTCCCTTAGTATTTAGATTAATTTTTCTTTCCTGTGTATAATTCTGTGCTTGACAGTGCTGCTCCACTCCTCCTACGTTTTCTACAGTATGGTCAAAGTTCAGAGAGAAACTCGAGGTTACATAAAATACTATTTCATTTCAAAAACCATCACCGACTCATTTCATGTTGTTAACTGGTTGTCTACCCCATAAGAGTAGAATCTGTTAACATCAAAATGCATAGTCTTCACCTGAATGATTTTCCTGACTTAGAGAGTTCTACAAAGAAAAGCATAGAGTTGAAAAGGCATAGACACTTACCATAAAATGATCTTAATTCATTGCACTCTCTCTTTCTCTCCATCTCCCTATTAATGGATACAACAGACAAACCCAAATCCCCACAGGAAAATTACCATAAGGGGAAGAAGTGGAAAAATGTAGGGTCCAAATCTCATCCATAGTGTACGATATTAGTGATTTGGAGGTCATTTCCCCATCCCAAACTCAAGAGGCAAAATTTCCCTTGTAATCTCACCTGAGTCTGTACATTTTATTATACTTGCTAAAGTGGCCTTTTCACCTAAACACGGAGGCAGCGTCACTCACGCTCTGACTCTTAATTCCTGCTCTGAGCCCACGTGGCCCCACTCAGCCAACTGCAGGGCAGCACCTCATCAGTAATGGCAGCAGCTGCCCCTTGATTAATGTAAGTAAAAGCACTCTTCAGGTGTTTCCATTTTTATTCTTCATGTTTTCTTTAGATGCAGAATACGTGCCTTCTGACACTTCTCAGGATGGGGAGAAGTGGACAGCCAAACCCTTATTATAAGTGTAATTGCCTGGATTCAGATGAACATGGGCCAAACCAAATCACAAAAATACATTTTCGTAAAAAAAAATAAATAAATAAATAAATCTGTTAGCAATGGATGGGCTGACAAATAGAACAATAATCATAATTCTCGACCAAATAAAGTTTCCACTGAATTTACTTCTGTACATTTTGCTGGCATCCTTCCCTGTACAGAGAGCTAATGAGAACTTTGGCATGTTATTGATGAATGTGTTGGCCACCTCAATGATGTAGAAAAGAAGTCAATGTGTCTTAAGTGGTTCTCTGGCTCTAAATAATTGGCTCTAATTAGAACATAGTTATTTTAGGTTTCAGTGACCTGGGATGACTCAGTCAGCAATAGAATAGGTCAAATTTTAACCTGAGATAAAGATGGTTTCAGAGTGATGTCAGTTTTATAAAAAATGAAGATTGCCTAGTGAAGAAAATCTAAATTCTTCTAAAATTCTTATGTAACTTTTCATTTTTAAATGATCATTAAAGTATTTATCGATTATTAATTATTAATAAAGGGGAAAAGATTAATATTGACATGTTTTATCACTTGAATCCCCTAATAGTATTTTAGGGTAAGTGGTCAATTTATATTCTTTTCACTCAATGAAAATCAAATTTTATGCAATTATGTTAGTACCAATCAGTTTTCTGTTAATGACATTTTATTTGAAGGACAGTTAACCCCCCACCCCCACCCCGCTTATATTAAAGACATTTTGGCAAGTTTTATGTGGAAAAAAAGCTATGAGTTGGTGAAGTTATGATAACTGGTCCATTAAAGAAGTTTGGGCATATTTGTAACAAAGTCTGGGACGTCACTTTTAGTTGTTCACACAATTTACAATTTATTGTGCACATAGTAATTAAGTTTAAAATGTGCTCTAGAGCCAGACTGGGTTTGAATCCTGGCTGTCATTAACTTGCTATACTACCTTGAACAGGTTTCTTAACATATCTGTACTTCCATCTCCTCATCTGTAATGTAGGGTTAACAATAGTATCTATTTCATAGGGTTGTTGTGAGAATTAAACAAGTTAAAATACACAACATGTTTAAAATAGTGTCTGGTGCTTAGTGTTCAATAAATGTTAACTATTATTATTACTAAGGGGGGAAGAAAGGTGCAAAGAACTATTTCCCATCAGATTTGGCCTGGGTAGAATATGAGGTAATGTGTGAACAAAGAACCCTGCAAACCTGTGCAAATATTTTGAGGCCTTTGGATTTCATGAATGTTCAAAGGATAGTACAGACTTAAGAGGACATTTCCTTCTTAATAAAAAACAAAGAAGTTTTATTTACAAATATATGTTTTGAATTCCCAGTACATAATGTAGACAAAATTAAAAATGCACAAAAAAGGGCCGGCCCGGTGGCACACTGCTACAGCGCGCCGCTTGGGAGTCTGGCGGCACTCCCGCCGAGGGTTCGGATCCCACATACAGACCGGTTCCCGCTCACTGGCTG
>NW_007729432.1:218174-231742 GCF_000696425.1 Galeopterus variegatus | reverse complement strand
ACTGAGGGTTGCAATCTGTTGCCGGACACGAAAAAAGACAAAAAGGAAAAAAAAAAAAAATGCACAAAAAAGCCTACACTGAAAACTCTGATTTCTGCTTAAAGATGGTATACTAAATATACCTATTTAGCCCTGTAAACTCCTAAATTCTCACTAAAATTACAGTAAGGGATTTTTTTTTTTTAAGGCATAATAAAAACTCCAAGGAAGAAAAAAACAGGAATGGAGGTGCCAGTAGCAGAACTACAAAGCAGAAGGACAAGAAGTAACTTACTTGACAGATCTTAGCTGAATTCTAAGCTGGCAGTGGAAAGAGCAGAACTCTTGGGGTAGCTGAGTTTGCTGAGAAGGCTGGAATTTTTCAATGTAATTTTCAAGAACTTTTAAAGGAAACCTTTCCAAAATGTACATTGCAGGGTGCTGAACTCTTTTTTAAAAAACTGGGAGTGGTCATTATGAACACTTTACTGTGATGACCCCAAGTTGTAGCTGTACACACAGAGGCCATCAGGACACAGGCTGACAAAAGACACACTGGAACTTGCTTTCTTGAGACAATCCCCGATTTTGGCTTACTTTCCCAAAATGGCCGAAGGATGCCTCTCTGGCTGTGCAACTTTATAGGGCAGTGTTTCTGAAGGTTTTTTTGTACCAAGGATCCCTTTGGCAGTCTACTGAAGCCTACAGAACCCATCTCAGAATTTTTTTTTTTTGGTCCTTTTTTGTGAAGGGCCGCACCGCGCTCAGCCAGTGAGTGCACCTGGGCCATCCCTATAGGATCCGAACCCGCGGCGGGAGCGCTGCTGTGCTCCCAGTGCCACACTCTCCCGAGTGCGCCATGGGGTCGGCCCTCAGAATGTTTTTAAATAGGTAAAATAAGGGCCGGCCCGTGGCTCACTCGGTAGAGTGCGGTGCTGATAACACCAAGGCCCCGGGTTCGGACCTTAAAAAATAAATAAATAAATAAATAAATAAATAAATAAATAAATAAATAAATAAATAAATAGGTAAAATAAAATACATAGGATTGCAAAATAAAGCAATCATACTGAAATACATTTATCACAATATTTAAAAAAATGTATGTGTGATATAGTAATATACTACATGTACTTTCTTATTAAGGCATTATAGACAAACTCTAGTGCTGTAGTGATTGAAATTTCAAAGCAATGATGAGTTTAAATATTTTGGATGTCTGCAACAACTGTAAAGTGATCTGAAAATATTCCTTTTTTTTTTTTTTAAAGAACAACTTTTTTACTAAACTTTGGGGGGGAGGGGCAGTTGGCCAGTATGGAGATCTAAACCCTTGACCGTGGTGTTATACGAAAATATTCTTGGGCTGGCCGGTTTGCTCAGTTGGTTTAGAGCACAATGTTGATAACACCAAAGTCCCCCTTACTGGCCAGCCGCAAAAATAAAAAAACAAAAAAACAAAAACAGAAAATATCCTTGACTTCTATTGGTGACAAAGTCATAGATGCTGCTAATACTGCTGTAATTTGAGGCCTCCATCCATATTTGAAGGGAGTGCTAAATTCTAGTTAGAGATTAGTGAAACTAAAAATGGAACTTTTTTCCCATTCTCATTCACAGTCTCCCCCCCCCCCCAACCACGGGGGAGATCCTGAGTGGCTTTCAGGGGTCCTCAAGGTCAAAACTTTTTCAAAATTATATTAAGACATTATTGGCCTTTTTCACTCTCATTCTCTCATGGGTCTACAGTGGAGTTTCCAGAGGCTCCGTGATGTGTGATGTTGCCACAAAGTGAATGCAGAAGCAGATATGAGATATCAGTTGCCTTCTACTAAGCCAGAGATGAAAGAGATTTGCAAAAATTTAAAACAATACTGCTCTTATTACCAATTATTTTTTGTTTTGGAAAATATGGTTATTTTCATAAAATAGGCTTCTATGTTAACATGTAATGAGTATATTACTGTTATTTTAAAGTGACTTTATTTAATAAATAAACCTCTGCTCCACAGCAATACAACACAGCTGCCTTGCTATAAAACTAGTTACTCAAAGACCAAGGCCGGTTTCTTCATGCTCAGAAATTATTGCTACATTTACCATTACTAGTGTCCTTAGACTTGATAAAATACTACCTAGGATTTCCTCAGCACTGGCACAGTGGCCCAAGCTCTTCCTCACCAGCTCACAGTCACAAATCCATCTCAATAGCCCTAAATTATGGTCTCTCAACCCATTCATATCTTGGGCCAATAATTCTTTGTTATGGGGCTGTCCTGTGTCCATTGTAGAAGTTTAGTAGCATCCCTGGCCTGTAGATGCCTACCCCCTCCTCACCTCCCAGTTGTGACAACAAAATATGTCTCCAGAATTTGCCAAATGTCCTCTGAGGGGCAAAACCATCCTGGTTGAGAAACACTGCCTCAGTGCACTCGCACAGGATGATCAACCCTATGGTAGAAAAGCTCACTTTTCACATGTGCCCAATAAATACCAGGACTCCTCTTTGAGGTGAGAATTTTTCCTGTCACTCAATTGATAAGTGGCTTTTTTTTTTTTTTTTTTTTTTTTTTTTTTTTTTTTTTTTTTTTTTTTTTTTTTTTTTTTTTTTTTTTTTTTTTTTTTTTTTAAATACCCACTCTCCTGGGTCGGTGGGGATTTAATGGGAAAAAAGAAAACCAGAATGATGATGAACAGTGAGCTACTCAAGAGAATCTGGGCCTTGAAAAAAACCATTCAAACACTGAATTCATGACATCCCTGTTCTGAAAATGGGCTGAGAACTAGAGGCATCCCCCAGGAGACGGAACAGTAACCCAGTTGTGTGTGTGTGTGTGCGATCTAGCGAGAGAAAGTGGACATGCAGGTTTGCTTTTGGTCAGCAACAGCAGCTAGTCAATGCAGATGGTTGCCAAAGAAAGATGGTGCTCCCAGGGACTCCCGACTGTGGAGGAGATCGTGGAGAAGCCAGTTCAGAATAATTAGAGGGGAGAGCCTGCCTTTACATTTGGAGAATGACTGTGTTGCAGGTGAATGGAAGGGGCTGGAGAGGGAGCAGGTTACTGCAGTCTCTACACTAGGGAAACTCTGGGAAGAGGGAGGATCCTCTGGAGATGTGCCACAACAAAGGCCAAAGTAAGACCCTGAAAACTAGAGTTGTTTTAGAGCAGACACAGCCTGAAGCCAGCAGGGACAACCTAGAAGGCTCAGACCTAGGTACAAAACTTGGAGGAAGTTTCTTGGTTTGGTCACAGACCCCACTAGATCTGACAACAGACCTTACTCACATCTTCCTCAGACCAAAGTCTAAGCTTCTTTGTCTAGGGTCCCTTCTCTAACATCCAAGCCAGAATTCACTGGTGGAAGGAAAAAAATTCAGGAACTGGGTGTCTGGCCAACTATGCCAGCTAATTATCAAAAGGCAAACTAATTGTCGATGAAAAAAAGTGGGATTCATCCTGTAAGCTGGCTGATTCGTTATTAAAAACTCTCACATCTTGTCAGAACTAAGGTGGAAAGGGATTTATCCAGACCTTGGTTAGATAAAGAGAGTAATCCGTAAACCTATCACAGCCAGGTCTGTGGAAAACCTTTTCTGGACTGTTGGTCTCCTTCTTTGCTCACACAGTGAACCCCCAGCAATTATTTTGTACAAGGTGATACTGCTAGCCTCTCCCAGGGATTTAGAATTGGGAGGGAATATGAGAAAGAAGTCCTTTCTCAGTTCACATTGCTGGACTTGTGTGGCATATAAGTTTGGGAACTGCAGGGTGAGCGCATTCTGTCCAGGTGGCCCTGCGAAGCAAAGTCCCTCCACCTCAAGAGAGAAAGGAACGAGCTGCTGTACATGAGGAGCTGATGTGCAAGGGAGGCGGGTGGGGCCAGGGGGCCTCCAGAGCTCTGAGTTCTAAAAGTCTCTGGATCCTTTCAGCTCAGGATGGTTTCTGACACCTCCAACCAGAACTCTAGGTACAGTGGTGGTCCAACAAGACCAGGTGCTCAGAAACAGGTGGGAGCGCTGGGGAAAGAAGACGTCAGAAAACTCACCACAATCAAAAGTCTTGTAGACATCATATCCACTCATAATTTTCCCTAAGTTCTTCCAAATATTTTATTTTAAACACACTTTCAGGTTCTTGCAACTTTAAGAATTAAATTCTCTACAATAGATTCCTCTTTTCATGAAATCCCTCCTCTACCTTTCAAATCCTGAATAATATCTCAGTCCACATATTAGAGTAGTGAGGTAATACTAAGGGCAGAAAGACAAATTAGTTCTTCATACTCTCTAAGTCGTACTATTAAAAGTTTGAGGGAATGAAAATTTTGATTTACTTACAATGATAGCACTTACATGATTAGTAAATATAAAAACAGCCAGTCTGCCCCCACATTGCCTAAATGCAGATTTGTATTGGTATGTGTGTTTGGAGGGATAAAAATAGATTCATGGGTGCCCGGTAGGGTGGAGGTCGTTAGCACTGGCATGATGGCTTCAACAGCTGGGTAAAAGTGTCAGGGTACAGTGTGAGGCAAAGAACTCTCTCAAAATCTGCCCATGCAATGATTTGTTGTTTTGCTGTAGCTACATGTCACTCACTACTGTATCTTATTGGAAATAATAAAATCACAATCTGAACATACTGTATTCTGGTAGTGGTTGAGTACATTTGCCCATCAAAAGAAGCCAAACCTCCCTTTGCAGTTTTGATAAGCAGTAGGTAAGAGATGGACACTCTGGTTTCATTCACTGAGGCCCATGTACAGGACAGCCGGGGCTGTAAGTGCATCAGGTATGAGAGGTGTCCCTGGCTTCACACGATTCAGAGGAAACGGAGACCCTCCCAGCTGTGGGCCATCACCCAATGGAGAAGGCTCAAGATTAAACAGACCCAGCACTATTTTCCTGTGATCGCCCTTTTCAAGTGGTGCTTATTTGACCCTTTCCCTTTTGTGACCAGGAAAGCTGTGTGTTGAAATCACAGGATGGCTACCGAGGGTCATGAACCTCCTGGACTGATATATGTATACATTGGTCTGTGTGCTGATAGCACCCCAAATGTGTGTATTACATTAGCTATGGGAAGAAATGAATAATGCTTCTACTTATTTTTTAAAATCTAAAACAAAGACCTTAAGATTTACTAATAGTTATGAGTTGGTGGACACTGGCCCCACCTCACTTGGTCTGTCAGATGTTGCACATAAAGCTTGAATCTGAACACCTCTTCTCTTCTCTTGTTTTTGACCCTGTTCCATGGGCAAGGGTTTGACAGAGGGGTCTTCACGGGCCAGTTCACTTTAGTACAGGAGACAAAGTGAAGTTTCTGTTTTGCTCAGTTAAGTGGCTTTAACTAAATCAAACTAGTTTTTAGCTGAATCAAACCTCTCAAAATGGACATTTAAAAGATACTTGGGAAAAAAGCCTGAATTGAAGATAACATGCAAATATTTTAAAAATACTGTTTCTTGCTCATATCCACTTAAGAAGGCATCTTTTGTGTATGTTCCATAGGACACCTTACACAGGAATAGTATACTAGTGCTCTTTCTGTGTTTACCTATGTACTTATAATTGTACTTACCTATGTACAAATGTACTTACCTATGTATTCTGTAATTACCTATGTACTTACAATTAAATATATAAGTATCAGGGGTTTTAGTAAAAAAAAAAAAAAAAAAAAAAAAAAAAAAAAAAAAAAAAAAAAAAAAAAAAAAAAAAAAAAAAAAAAAAAAAAAAAAAAAAAAAAAAAAAAAAAAAAAAGCTAGGGTATGAAATCAAAAAAGCTCAGAGAGTACTATTCCAGGCACAGAACCACATGGCATTTTGGTTCACCTTCTCCCTGCAGGGATGAATTCTGTCATTAGGAGTGCTTCCCTGGGGTGCAGGGGGCTGCCTATTCTCTCCTGCCTGACTGCAGACTGTTCCTGCCTTGCTTTCTTCGTCCCTGGCACACTTTGCTATAAGTGGAAGAGAAAGCGTTCCACCACCTGGGCAGAATGAAGAACTCCTCTTCTATGCAGGCCCCCCTCTCCACTATTAGATTATGGCTTCTTAGAGAACAAGAACACTATCTTATTTGTCTCTTAGAACAAGACCTGGCATACAGGAGATGTTCAATACATGTTTAATGAAACTGAACAGGGGAGGAAAGTACGATGAACTTGAAACCAAAATGGCTACATTGCTAGATGCTTGGAGAGGGAGAAATGCAGTCCCACACAAAAAGAGCTTACCAATAAAATGGATTCTTCTTATACCAAATACTTAATTTGACAAATGTATGCTAAATGTGTCACCTTACCTTTTATTAGTAATTTCATTTTTTATATAGTGAAATCCAGTTTATTTAGAACAGATGCAGGGAACAGGGTATTTTGGTTACCTCAACATTATGGTTAATGGAAAGGTAATAAAAGGATTGTTGAGCAAATTTTAAAACATTAACAAAACTATATTCTATGCAATCTCTTTTATGAGTCAGATAGTAAGTATTCCACAATGGTACAGTGAAAATTTATAGTTACAACTTTCTGAATAGTTCGATTGTTGTACAAGATGAGATTACTAGTGCTAAGTCTAAATGTAGGATTTTAAATTATGGAGAAAGGAACTAAAAATACAGGAGAAAAGGGACAGGTGAAAGTACTATTAAGTGTATTTAGTTGTGGCTGAAGTTCAAATTGTTGACAACTTTATTCTTCAGAGAAGACAAAGCTTGACACTGGTCAACTGAGCCGAGCAGCCCCAAAGGGATGCTTGTGACCTGGAATGACGCTTGGTGAAAAGGGTCCTAGCTAACCCGTCCCAGACATAGCTGGTGGTGTCCATATCAACAACACATTTCTAGAGGAGAGCCCTTAATATCAGCCCTCCGGGGTGTGACATTATATATCTGTGAGGTCTTAAGCTTGAAGAATGACAAGAATAGCAAAATGCAATTTCTTAATATTATAGCCTCCCAAATGATCAGCATACAAATCTCTATCCAGATACCTATTTACAAAAAGGCTGGAATGATGCCCACAAAACTGCTGTGGTAGCCTCAGGAGTGGGACAGGGGGTGGAGGATGACCATGATGCTTTGCTTTGTAAACCTCTCTATTGTTTGGATCTTTTACCACCAAAATGCATTCATGTATTACTTGTACCTAAAAAAAAAAAAAAAGTTAAAAATATGTCTATTTTTTCGGATGAGAAAAGAAAAGAAAGATGTCCTGTGAAAGTTCTCAGAGCATATCACCCAGTGTTGCCTCAGATTCAACATATTAAAGCTGCTCTTGATGAAAACAAAAACAAAAAAGGTCACTACATTAATCATGACATCTAGAGTAACAAGAAAGGACCCTCCTTTCTTATTTCCTGGCACACAAAAATTCAACACCAAAATGTTATTAAATCAAGTTAGTATTATCAGTAAAAAATATGCTCTATTTCCCATTATTTATGAAGCCCTATCCTTTTCTTTCTTACCAATTACATTCCCTATCATTTCCAAAATATACAAACTGTTTTCAATCAACAGATTTCTTTATTACAGTGTGCAGCATGCTTGTTACTGCCTCTTTTCTATATTGAATCCTTGATTGGACAAGCATTTTGAATTTAACACGGACTATGATTGCACATATCAAATAAATTAAAGCTGCCAATCTCTTTTTGGAGACCATCCTTTATATACAGTACCACTGAAGAGCACCCTAAGTGTATTTGCTTAGGAAAAATGGGCAGGAGTGAAGAAATGATTGCCATCAGACTCTGCCATGCCATCTAGCTGCTCTTACAGACATGCACTCAGATGATTGCCGTCCTTTTAAAACATATTTTGTACTCTGACATCAAAACCATCCATGTAGTTTTTACAACATTAAGCATTATTTGTACTAACCTTAAAAAAAATAAGGACTTGAAAAACATAAAGGGTAAAAAATTAAAACAGACCAGAGAAAAGGGTTAGAAGGCCGACTTAAGAGTTCTCTAATAAACTTGCTTTTGGATGACATGGGTTGGGTGGTGGCAGTGGTATTTTTCCTGTTTCCCTCTCTAGAAAATAAGAATATACCTCAGGCACATTTAGAGCAGTTGTCTGCTGAGGGATTTGAAGAGACTTTCCATTAAGCTGCATTGGAAAGAAACCCTGTTTTATTACTAGGCAGGGCTCACATTCAAGGGTTAAAGTCAAGTAAGTCTAAGCAAAATATTTCTAAAAACTTGAAGAAAGATGTTATCTTGTGGTTAAGGCCAAGTTACTAGTTTTTCAGATGAGAACTATATGGAATAAATACTTTATAATAATAAATCCTAGAACATTATCTAAATTATTAAAACAAACTCCAATTAGACATTACTAAATACAGGCCTTTGGCCATCTTACAAACTACTTTAGTTTCAGAAGCTTTCCTCATTTGAATTGTCAAACAGAGATGAGAATATTTAGGCAACAGGACTCTTCTTTCATACCTTTTTTTCTTTTAAGAACCAAGGGCCCACCTGGGGACCTGAGGCATGGAGCCAGAGTCCGGACACCCTCTGCCACAACCAGGCACACCGCACCAGCATCGTGAGGCCTACCTGGGGACCGGAGGGATGGAGCCAGGGACCAGAGCCCCTCCCACAACCAGGCATACCACCAGTGCCAAGGAGCATGCCAAAAACATCACCTCCATGTGGGTGGCCCACCACAGCCACCTCAATAACCATGGCTGCTGTAAAAATGGCTAGATGCCACAACCACCACACAGATGGTCTGCCAGCCACTGGAGTGCATCCACACAAGGAGAGTCACCAGCAGAGATAAAGAAAAGAAGAGGATGTCTCTCTCCACAAAGCCCATTCCAGAGTAACAGAAACATCTGCTCTATGATAATACTGGGGATCTGATCACACCTCTCAGCATTGGACAGATCATCTAGGCTACAAATCAACAGAGTAACCATTATTCTTTCAGAAGGAGAGAAAAAATCTAGGGTAATTAGAGGGGAGAGGGTGAGGGGGATGGGGTGAGATTGGACAAGGGGCATAAAGAATAAGTATGATTTGTAATGATATATATGCTAGTAAAATTGATTTGATTAACATATCTCAATGTTGAACCCCCAAAATATGTATGATCAATTTTGATTCAATAAAAATTTAAAAATAAATAAATAAATTGCATCTCCCTAAAAACAAAAAAGGAACCAAGGACTCTTAAGGAGAGGGTTATAAATTCAACTTTGGAAACTATGAAAAAAGTTGCAAAACCATACAGGAGAAAAAGAAAACTTTCCTGAAATCAGTCTTCTTGCTCTTTTTAATGCAGGGTTTGGTTTGTCATTCACCTTTTCCTTCCCCCAAAACTGTGAAAGCAAAGGCACTGATTTCCACAATATAGCCAAACTTTTGTGAGCTCACCTACAGAATCTGGCCTTCTGACTTGCCAAGAACTAAAAGATGGAAGGGAGTAATTGTGTTGAGGTCAGGCAGTTTTATTGGTTTTATCCATTCATTCACTTGTCACCCACCATCAGATACTGCTGGGCTCAGTGCTTAGCAACACAAGGATGAAAAGGCAATTAGCCCTGGCTCCAAGGAACTCATGTTCAGTGGAAGAGAGGTGCATGGGAAGAAGTAGATGTGATAAAACATACAAAGATTTATGAGAGGAGGTAAGTGTCCAACTACCTGGAGTGCCAGAAGAAGGTTCCATGGAAGGAGCCACATTTGAGCTAGGGGAGCATGAGTAGAGCTCAAGAGGAGAGTCTGAAGAAAAATCAGAAGTTTAACTTAGGAAAGAGAATATACTGATCCTCCATTTACCAACCTTGTCTTGATATTAACATGTTAATGTTTTCCAATAACGGGTAGGCTTTCAGTTTGTTGTATGCAATTCTAGTACATACTGATTCTATACACAGTGGACACTGATACCAAAGCGTTTGATATCCAGTCAGATTGGGTGATAGGGGCACATACCCTCTATTGAGAATTTTAAGGTACCAAACCCTTCCTTCCCTATAACAACCAGATATGGGGGACATTTTAAAGTTAATTAGGTTCATTCACAATTGCTGTAATCTATTCACTGATTTCCTTTTTTTAATATATATATATTGTTTTGTTTTTTGCTATAGATGTTTGGTACAGATAGCACACCAGCACAGAATTTAGAAGCAGAAAGGTTTGTTACTGTCCTCACAGGAATCTCACTGAGGATCTGTACCTGCAATGGGTGAAACAGCAATAATGCCTCATAGCATCAGGAGTAAGTTGAGATAAAATGCATGAAAACGGGCTGTACTGTTACTGGCACATAGTACGCACTCAGCTGAGGATAGCTACAAATGTTATGCCTTTTTTATTGATATATTAACAGCCTATGAAATTATGAGACTTGAACCATACCCTTCCCCCTTGGAATCTGTGAGGAACTACTCAGAATTACTCTAGGTGAAGGTAACTGGCATAAAGTGCCTTTCAAAATGCACAATATTTATTAATACTGTCCATAAATTGAAGTTACAGATTCCATAGTACTGTGTTGTGAAATACCCTAAGTATTTATTTGGTGTCAACTACCTAATTTCAGTTCTTCTTGTGTGCCTATTATGTGCAAGGCAGTAAGCTAAAGTAAGACATATAAACACCAGGACAACATTTTATATAATTCAAGAATTCTAGGACATGTATAAGAACATCAGAATTCAGGTAGAAAAATGTTCTTTAGTTGTTATATTTTTTATTTGAACCTTAATAACTATAATTGACTTTGTGAACTTCCTGGTATGCTCAAATCTTTATATATAGCCAACTTATTAACAAGTATGAAGTGGCATATAACTATTTCCATTTTGAGGGCAGAATTAGTTATAAGACTAATTTATTGGCTCAAGGTCTGTGAACTGGTGGATCTTCAGTAGAACCTAGCTAGATGGTATGTCTGTGTAGCTAATGGTGTTCAACTTAAAAAAAATTTTTTTTTTTGAATGCCTTTTGGGAGGGTTTGCATTCCCCAGCTCCCTATCAGCACTTTCTGAGATCTGACACCCTGACATTTGATACGTGAAAGTGCTTGGGTATACAACCCCAGCACTAGATAGTAATGCAGAATAAACGTGATTCAATTAGCACTTAGGGAACACCCTAAGAGTAAGAGCAGTGCAAACTTCTTTAACTATCAAATTTTAGGTCACGAGAGTTTTCGTGATTTAAAAATGACTTCTATACTGCCAAAACAGACTGGCAGGGAGTTATTAGTTTGGGGAAAAAATTAGGCATAACATATTTCTTAGTGGTTAACGATAAGATTTTGTTGATTTTTTACATCAGCTTCCTTTTGTTTTTAAGGGATTTTTTGGAAAAGTCATGTAGATTCCTTATGTGATTACAAATAAGAGTTCTGTATTATTATAGACTTACCATTATATATCAAATAAATTGCACTTACTGGATTTCAACAATGTACATACAGTATTTTATTTAGTCTGTCTACACACTAACTTTATGAAGGACAGACATTATTAAAGCATTACCAAGTTATTCCTGATTCTGTAACATCTCTTTGAGGAATGTTGAAACATTCTTTTTATCCCTATTTTAAGGTTGGAAAACTCATGGCACAGCAATCTGTTAGAGATTTAAAGGGAACCCAGGTTTTCTGACACCCAAGCCTATGGGTTCTCCACCAGCTATAAACCCTGAAAGAGGGATTTGGCAAAAACGAGACAAGGAGTCTTTGAAGAGGATCACTTATAACCCTGTGTGACTGGTCTGAGCCAGGGTTGGGGCAAAGTGGCTCTTTCTCCATCACAATGAATTGGAATCAGACATCATTCAATTTCTTGGCATATTAGTATGTTGATATTTTGCTGAAGGTCATTTTGGATCAGTTTTCATTATTTTACTGATAGTCTTTTTAACTGAATGCCTCCCACTTGAAACGCTTCATAAAAATGTTTGTTATTAACCAGGCTTTTCTACATGCATGTTTTGGGGTCAGTTTTTAATACAAAATGATTATTTTAAATATACACAGATTCTACCATTCCTTAATGAAACATACAATTCAAGGAACTAAGATGACTCTGAAGTTATTATTATATTATTATTATTCTTTAATCTAAGAGGATAGGTTGGTTTTATGTCATCGAAGGGAGAGGAGAATAATTAAATTGGGATCTCTCTTATATAGTAGTGAGACTTCATGGGATTACCATTATATATATTCAAAATAAAAACTATTAATAACATAGAAGGAAACTCTTATAGAATTTTAAAATAATTATACCCATCTCACAAGTCATGTTAACAGTTTTGAATAGATAGCCAGCCCTCATAAGTAATAAGTGCAAAGGCTGAGTATACAAGAACCATCCTATTCATCTGCACCATATTATAGAAGGAGATAGAATAGTGAAGGGCTGAAGAGTACAACCTCTGGAGTCCCACAGCCCTGGGTAAAAGGTCTGAATGTGTCATTTATCAGGTAAACTATTCGACCTCTCCTAGCCTGTTTTCTCTTCCCTATTAATAATCATAGTACCAACCCTCATTTTGCTTTTTTTAAGGTTAAATGAAATGTATATAAAGTACTTACTGTGATGACTAGCATATAGTAAACACTCAATAAAAAATTAGCTATGATTATTAGCTATTTATTTCACACTTATTTATAACAAAGATTTAAGCTATTCTGTAATCAAAAGAAATCTGCCCAAGTTAATACTATATCTGTTTAATGGTAGTTATAATCATAATCATTATTGTGCTATATTGTAATTAGGCACAAATGGTAAACTGTTGCTATAACTGATTGTAATTAGTAAACAAACTATTTTTTAGTTTTATCCTTCTTTGTTCTTGATCTAACATGTGATCAATATTATTACCAACTACCTCCTCTCATTTACTGGTTATGTGATTTTGATCACATCATCTATCTTCTTTTAACATTTCCTTTTTCTCTCCGTGAAATGGTAATAAGACCCATTTCACAGTTAAAATTAAACATAGTAAAGTATGAAAAGTAAATATAACATATATAAAGATGTAGTAAAAACATAAAGATAACATACATAGAGACACAGCAGAATGCCTGACAAACAAATGATCAATAAATGACAGCTGTCAGTGGGTGGTAGCATTACAGTTTGTCATGAGAAACAATACAATGCCCTTCCCCTATGGAATATAATGGCCATATTCTCAAAAACTTTAAGTCTAGGAACAAGCTTTGAGAGGCATGAAGGTGGGCAAGACGTTAAATGTTTTTTTTTGTTTTTTTTTTTTGTCTTTTTGTCTTTTTCCGTGTCCGGCAACGGATCGCAACCCTCAATGTTGCCCCCGTACCGGACCGGGGACCGGCAACGGGATCGCAACCCTCGGTGCTGCTCCCGCGCCTCGCTCAGCCAGTGAGCGGGAACCGGTCTGCATGTGGGATCCGAACCCTCAGGCGGTAGCGCCACCGCGCTTCCCAAGCGGCGCACTATCCAGTGCGCCACCGGGCCGGCCCATCATTATTAATTGTCTATTTATAACATCCACTATGGTGCTTCGAAAACATGCACATCTACTTTTAAGTTCCTGTTCTAATAACTTTTCAACTCTA
>NW_007729432.1:211764-217374 GCF_000696425.1 Galeopterus variegatus | reverse complement strand
AACATGGCTTGATCATATGCCCTACAGCCTTGCCACATAGTACCAGAGTTAATCCATTATTCCATGTTTTATGCCCTGATGCCTCCTTCACACTTTTATAAGTCAGTAATGTACTTTCCTTGCCTAAACATTATTCTCAATCTCTAAAAACTTCAATGATGATAGCACAGCAAAACTTCAGAAACAAACTCAGTATCTGCTACTTGAGAAATGGGTAAATTTAAATGTTTTTTTTTGTTTTTTTTTTTTGTCTTTTTGTCTTTTTCCGTGTCCGGCAACGGATCGCAACCCTCAATGTTGCCCCCGTACCGGACCGGGGACCGGCAACGGGATCGCAACCCTCGGTGCTGCTCCCGCGCCTCGCTCAGCCAGTGAGCGGGAACCGGTCTGCATGTGGGATCCGAACCCTCAGGCGGGAGCGCCACCGCGCTTCCCAAGCGGCGCACTATCCAGTGCGCCACCGGGCCGGCCCCATTAAATGGTTTTTGTTTGTTTGTTTTGCAGTTGGTCGGTATGGGGAACTGAACCCTTGACCTTGGTGTTACAAGGCTGAGCTCTAACCAGCTGAGCTAACTGGCCAGCCCCAAAAGTGCACTTTTTTTTTTTTCTTTTTTCTTTTTGGCAGCTGGCCAGTATGGGGACCCGAAAGGACTTTAGAGCAGTGGTTTTCGACAGTCACTGCACACTGGAGATTTAACCAGCCTGGGGTGTGGCCTGGGCATTGGGATTTTTTTTAGAGCTCCCAACTTAGGGTTTTCTGGGCATTTGAGGTGAAGAACCTCTATTGGAGGGTTGCCTATACTCGGGTAAAACCTGTTCTTGGTTCCAGGGATGGTCAGGAAGAAGCTTAGTGAGTCTTGTTTACTGTGAGAGGAGAGGAAGTGGAGAAAAGGTTTCTCACTCATTCCAGGCACCGAAGAGGAAGTAAGTCAGGTGTGCTTTTAGGGTCAGCCTTAAGGACAGTATCTCTGTTCCAAATATAACCCATCATCTATTTGCTAAGATCTGACATTCCTTCAATATAAAAATAAAGCAAGGCTGACAATACAAATAACCTTGGAAAAAGTAATATAATTGCATCATGAATGAAATCTTTTCATTCTTTGAAAAGTGAAAACAGAAGGTTTCCCCTTATTTTAGAGGTTGGGAGGGAGGGAGGTAGCAGGGGAGATCTGGATACCTAAGGGATACCACCCAAATGAGATGGGGAAAAAGAGTATAAATGAAACTGAGCAAACCAAAGACTAATATTTTCGAGTTTCCAGTTTTGCAGTGGGAGGAAAGAAAAGAGTTGTGCAGGAGTGCATCTTTATGGAAGTCCAAGCCACAAGGTTATAGAATGAATAGTTATCCCCAAACTTCTAGCAAGCGCATCTCCTCTAAAATCATGGTGCTATTACATCGCGTGGAAGTCGAAGATATCCTCTCTGAACACACAGAACATTAAGGTCCCCTGAGGGGTAAAAAAAGCAACGTACTGATAGAAAAATCAAGCCTCCGACTCTGTGGTTCAAATATAAGAGCCAAAGTAAAAACAGTATTTCAGTATCTGAAAATAACTTTAGTTCTGTTTAAGTTGTGGCTATCCCAGCATTACATATGTATCAAATTGTGCCAGTTACGACACAACCTAGCAAAATTTCCCCTTGGTAAATACCTCAGATAGGGTTCTCTAAGCTTGTCAGCCATCCTTGACACTGACAGACAAATAAAACATATTCCAGAGAGTAAAAATACTATTATGATACAGCTGTTTCAATTTTAAGTTTATTTAGTATTTCAAGAATCAGTTTGGGGGGGGGGACCATTTTCTCTTACATCCTCCTGTTTATGTTTTTCCTCCAAATATGGATTATCTCATTAGCACTGATCCTTCAGATTTAGCAGCTTTTCATCTAAGCTTTCTGACACGGGCAACACATTGGGGTTTTTTTTCCCCAGCTGGTTCATCCACCATCAGCTCTAGGTGGAGCTAGGTCCTCACAGCTACTTGTCTCCTCAGAGCATCTAGTCATACATCTGGTCTACTAGTAAGAGGCACATAGTCCAGCAGATACTTTTCAATAGTAGTATTAAAACCAGAGCTGTCCTTCAAGGGTTTGCATAAAACTTTTTATTTAACAACAATGTAGAACTAATACAGGGAACTTTCTAGCATGCTCAACTCTACTTCAATCAATTTACAGTGTATCAACTGTTTAACAGCTATTGAAATATTTGAAGGTACAGGTGCCACAGAGATGACAGTCATTAGATCAGGGGTTGAAAGCTGGCAACATACCCACTGAATCTAGCCAGACACTTGGTTTCAATGGCATAGTGTTTCAAAAGTTTTTTTAAAGTGAATGCCTTTAGGGAAGGCATGGTGTGCTAATCTAGTCTTAAACTTTACCCCCAGAGAGTTTGTTTTTCAGCAAGATCATTCTGACAGCAGTGTGGAGGATGAATCAAAGGGGGTATGGATGCCTAGACAGAGTGGTCCAGTAGAAATATAATGCAAACCATATAAATCATTTAAATTTTTCTAGGAGCCACAATAAAAAAAAAACTAAAATAAGATAAGTAAAGTAGATTTTAACAATGTTTCATTTAATCCAATAAATCTAAAAGATTATCCTTTTTCAGCATGTAACCAACAAATAAATATTAACGAGGTATATCTGACACTTATAATACATCTCAATTTAAACTAGCCATGTTTCAAGTGCTCAACAGACACATGTGGCTAGTGGCTACTGCAATGGACAGAGCAAGTCTAGAAGTAGAAAGACCTGTACGATTTGTCTAGGAATCCTGTTGAAAGCACTACCTGAACTACAGTGGCAGCAAGTGAAAATGGGGTAAGGAGAGAGCTGAAGTATGGATTTAGATCTTACACATATTGGAGATGGACTGTATGAGGAGGGAGTGGGAGAAAAGGGTCTGTAGGATGATTTCTGCCTTGGGTGACAGGATACGTGGTGAGTGCCACTGACTGGGAAAGGAAGGGCAAAAGAAACAGCTAGTGGGGAAAGAGAAATACAATGACTTCAGTTTTGAACATGATGATTTTGAGATGTTCATGGGACACCTAAATGGACATATCCAGGAGATCATTAGGTATGCAAGTCTGAGAGTCAGTCTGAAAGAGGACTGGATTGGTGGAGTCAGTGTTGGAGTCCTTGGTGTGTAGAATACAAAGGAGATCATCCATGGAGAATGCAAAGAGGAAAGAGAATGGAGGGAAAACTGAAGAAACCAATGTTTTCAGTACTCCTCCCTCCCCCCAATTATAAAAGTAAGACATTACTTGTCAGGAAAACGACTGCTAGCATCTCAGTGCATTTCCTGCCAGCCTTTTCCTAAACTAATGTGCAGGAATGTATGTGTGTGTTAATATAGGTTAGAGTATATGACTACACAGACCTGAAACCTGTTTTTCTTACTTAATCCATACTGTAGCATTTCCCTGTGCATTAGACATGTTCTGTAAAAGCGAGTTGTAATGGTTGTATAATATTCTATGATACAGAGGAAGCACAATTTTTCAAATTACAATAACATAGATTAACGTCTCTACATAAATTGTGGTCTACACTTTGGATTATGTAAGAGGAAATGATTTTAAGAATGGAAAGCAAATAGGGTAGAGAGATCAGTGGTAAAATAAAGATAAACTGGAAAGATTCCACTGGGTTTGGTAACCAGGAAGTCACTGAGGACCCTGGTGTGAGCAATAGTGCTGTTGAGTGAACTAAAAGCTAGAGAAGTGACGAGCATACACACAGCTCTCTCCCAAGCATCTGAGATGTCAAGAGGGGGAAAGGAGTAAACTAACTAGAGTGGAATATAAGATCAAGAAAAAGCATTCTGTTTTGTTATGTCTTAAAACAGTCAAGGCTTAGTGTCTCTGGAATGACTATTATCTGTCCTATCTCCTTGCAAAGATCACCTCAAATATCACTTCTTCCATGAAATCCTTCCCCAGTAACTTTAGCTCTATCTGATCTCCTCCTCTTATAAACAGATTTGAAATTTATACCCTGAACCTCCCAATACAACACTTAGGCTAGTGGCTGTCAACTGGGACATTTGGAGACAGTATTTGGTTGTCGCAACTGGGGGGTTGAGTACTGCTACTGAACATCCCACAATGCACAGGAGAGTCCCCATGACAAAGAATTATCCAGCTCAAAATGTCAATCATGCTAAGGATGAGAAAACACCCACTACTTGGAATTCAAGCCACCTTTCTCCCACCAGGACCCAGAACTACTGTGATACCTTCTAACTGCTCTTCCTGCTTCTGCTCTTGTTCCACTATCATGTGGCAGCCAGAGTGACCTTTACAGATTAGCTCATGCCATGCCCCTTCTTTGCTTAAAATCTTCAATGGCTTCCCAGTACACTTAGCTTCTCCACCCCCCATTTCCTATAGGTAACAACTCTCCTGAATTTGATGTCTCCTTCCTACCTGCATATTATACTTTCATTATGTATTTGTTTATGCAGAAGCAATATGTAGATATTGTTTTAATGTTGTATATGAAATTTATATAAATCATTTCATATGTACTTTTCTATTTGCAACTTGCTTACCTAGGGGGCTATCATAAACAATGCCAAGACACTCATCTGTACACATCTCCCTAAGTATGGTACATGGGGGTCTGTCTCTAGGGCATATATCTAGAAGTGGAATTGCTGATCCTATGTTTGTATACGTTCAGCTTTACTAGATATTGCCACATTTCTTATACCAATTTACTCCTATCAGTAAACATAAGAAAGTTCCCATATCCTCATCCAGTATTCTCTAGTGTTTACTAAATGAAACAAAAAAAATTAGCCAGCATTTAAGCATCAGATAATTTCACAGGTCCATGCATATTTCTTGCTCTTCTTGACGAAATCAGGATACCTGGCAAAACAGAGCCCATGTTTTCTGTATGAAAACAGCATGTGTTCTTTGCCATGGCCCCAACCACTTCTAATTTTCTTACACCTGGCCTGCTTTATCAGCTTTCTTGTCTGGTTCCTAAAGGCATTTGAGTTTGTTATCTCCACATTAGGTGGTCATGACACACTATTAAAATGTTGAACCATTCTAGCTGATAGCCTTCAGTGTGGCATGCTAGTACCTGTGAGTCCCGAGGTCTGGGAGCTGGCAACCCCCACAGGACATGACCCAAGTGCAGGTCTTGTCTGCCTACCCCCAACCCCCAACCCCACCCCCAGAATACGGTCTCTTCTCCAGGACCTCTCCTCATCCACAACCTCAGTACTGTTCATTCTACTTCATGGCTGCTACTTGTTTCTCTGCTCCTTCCCTTCTTTTACTGCCTATATTCTCAGTCCTCTCTTGCTTCTCCCATACTTGTTTTGCCTTTTATAGACATTTTCAGGCATCCAGTACTCTGGACTGCAGAGCCACATGGCTGCTTCTGCTGCACGAGGCATTTTCCCATATGGCTCACTGCCGTTTCACGGTAGCCAGCTTACCACACCAACTAGAGCACTCAGTCAGGATCACACTTACACTTTTTTTCCGTCATAAGCATATTACTATTACAAATCGTGATTTTTCTTTATGCCCTTTACCCAACCTCTCCCTCCCCAAACCTCCCCCCT
>NW_007729432.1:164183-211691 GCF_000696425.1 Galeopterus variegatus | reverse complement strand
CCCCCCCCCCCCCCCGTATCCTTAGGTTTGTTTTCCTTTACACTTATTTTCTATCTCTCAGGGTGGCTAAGCACATAATAGGTGTTCAATAAATACTGTGAAAATTAGTTCAGGAGACAGGAGCTTGAATTTTTATTACCTACTTATTAATCAACGGTAAAACAGAATGAATGATTGCCAAAATTCTATTTTGATATTTCTCTAACTATAAATATAGAGAGAACTCGCTTAAAACAAAATTAAATAGATTTCTCTATTGCGGGACATCTTTGAGCTTTAAATATGCTAATATACACTGAGAACAACAAAGGAGCAGAGGATAGAATGTAGCATTTTTTAAACTTCTTGGGTCAGGGAATCTTTTTTCCTTCCAGGAATACTAGTGGCACTAGAATTACACAGAACGCAGACTGAGAATATTGCTCTTTTTAAAAGCCCTTTTATTTCTTTCCCTACACTAGTCTATAATGTCTATTTTGTTTCTAATAATGAAGTTACCTTCCTGGGAAAAGTTGGGTTATATATAGACATTTAAAAAGTTATTAAAAGTAATTCCTGGGCCGGCCCGGTGGCGCACTGCTACAGTGCGCGGCTTGGGAGCGCAGCGGCGCTCCCTCCGAGGGTTCGGATCCCACATACAGACCGGTTCCCGCTCACTGGCTGAGCGAGGTGCGGGTGCAGCACTGAGGGTTGCGATCCCGTTGCCAGTCCCGGTGCGGTACAGGTGCGACACTGAGGGTTGCGATCCGTTGCCAGACACGAAAAAAGACAAAAAAGGAAAAAAAAAAAAAAAAAAAGTAATTCCTCCAATAGGGAGGAGAGTCAATAGGTAGAATATTTTTGATTTATCTTTTTTACACTCAGGAATTTCAATAATAAAGTTTTAAAAAACGGTTTTAGGTGTCGGTTATTACTGAAAGCTGAAAAATAACAAATTGGTTGATCAAAGCCAACAAAACCAAATCCACACATCTCTGAACAAACCCAAAACTGCAAGTAACAGCAGATCAAAAAGAACAAGTCTCCACCATCATATCCAAAATAAAAGGCAACTCTGCAGCTGAGCTCTCAAAGAAGCCAGGAATTCTTACAAATCTCATGACAGCCTTTTCTCCTTGAGCACAGTGCTAATCCCCACATATGATCAAATTATGAACAATGGGGGCTGCCTAATGAAACCCATGTTTCTAAGTCACTGATGGGGTTCAAGCCATTTCACATTATAAAAACTGTGCAGTAGGACAAAAGGTTGTACCCGATTGTCCTCTTCTTGAGGGCAGAGAATGTGTCTTAATCCTGCTTCAGGTCTCTGGAGGCCACCCCACAGTGCCTGTCACACAGAAGGCACAGAGGAAATAAAGTTAGAACTCACTGCTACAAAAAGTAAGGAAAAAAAGAGCAAGCTCACAGATGTCCTCACTCTTATGAAACTGAAAAAGTACTTTTATAGCCTTCTTCGAACTAGGGTTCAAGTAGCTGTGAGCAAGTGCTGTTAGCTGAGCTGGTAATACTCTTATAACCTTCACTTGGGCCAGCCTGCCCTCTTAAAAAACAATAGCTCATTTAACCCCTATGCTACAGGGGTTTGGTACTGGCACTTCCCCGATTTAAGGATGACAGCTATTCTGTGATTTACTGTGGTCTACTGACCAATGAAGAATAAGACAATACCACCAAATGTGACAGGCTGAACTTCTTACAGATTTGACTTTTCTTACATATTTACTACTAGTACAAATCAAGCTGAGGAACACCTTCCATAAATCAAATATCTAACACTAACAAATTATGCACCCATTACAGATGACCTTTGGAGTTGCTCAAGGTACAGTCACAATCATGCATTAAAAAAAAAGCCGCCTTTCACTGTAATGTGTGAATGTATGAAATTAAATGAGGCTTGCAATGTAATCAGTGTGGTTGGCTGCTTTAATATATTCCATTTCAATTTCAAATCACCACAAGCCAAGAGTGACGAATCTAATTTGATCAGTTGTTCACAAAAACACAGAAAAGCAAAGTCAATCTAGCAACACAGCCAGATTTTTAAAGGAATTAATATTTTCTAATACCACCAGAAGTCCTTAGTGTATTTGTTAAAAATAGTGATTAAGAACAAACCCAAACATACTTTCCTCACTAAAAAATTCAATCCTCACCCTCAAAAGTTCAAAAGAGATAACATTTAAGTAAAAAGTATAGTTAATTTTTTAAGAAGACAGTGACATATTTCAAATGTACAAAACAAAAAACAAGAGGTCTTACAAGGCACTTAGAACCAATGTGAAGGGTTCTCCAACACTGATTATTAGTATATTAGTATTATTAGTATAAATACAATTCTTGATCTCCATCCCTACTATAAGTTGGGGCAACACAATTTACCAATTTATGTCTTTAGATCTCTAGCAGCATCTCAGTAGAGCATGCAACAAACAACATGCTGAGATGAGAATGAAGTTGCATTATACCTGTCACCTTTTAAAGTTGTGGTGCTCTTCAGAATCTCCCTAATATACAACTTTAAAGACTTTAGCATTTTCCTCTAGGCCTCTGTGCATCATTTTTAGAGGAAGAACCTGGGGTGTTTCCAGGAGTTAGACATTTGGTTGACAGGGAGCCTTCCAAAAGGCTCCCACAGCAGAAATACACACAATCTGATCTAGTGTCACTCACCACACAGTAGCCAGAATAATCTTTTATATGGCTTAAATCGGATAATGCCACTCTATTTAAAGGCCTTGAAGAGCTTCCCACCGTCCTGAGGATAATATTCACACTCTTTACTGAAGCCCCTTTTTAAGATCTAGCCCCTGCCTATCTTTCCAACTTCATTTCCTATTACTTCTCCCTTGCTGGCTGTCCCCCAGCCACACCTGCCTCCAGGCTATCAAAAGAGGCTCCAGCCTCAGGCTCATTCCCCTTGGTGTAGAATGTTCTGCCTCTAGAATTTCCTATGGCTGGCTTCGTCTTGTCATTCAGGTCTCAGCTCAGACACCACCTTCTTAGAACTTCCTATCCACTTCCATCAAACCACCCTTTTATTGTCTCTGTGGGGGTTGTTACTGCCTGAAATGACCTTGTTCATCCCTCTCCTGCAGGATGTGCCATGAGAACAGATACCTTGGCTATGCATACAGAACAATAATATGCACTATTAGAGGCACTGCAGTGATATAGATGTTTAAGGATTTCTTTTTAAATTGCTAAGAAGTATGCCATAGAAGAGGGGCAGGGGGACTAAAGCCTTTGGAGTCTTCTAGCCCCAAGTTTCAATTATAGGTCTGTACTAGATTTGGTTTACTGTCCTAGAAAATAAGTTGACAAGTTTCACATCTGTAAAATGGAGATAACAGCAACCATTTAGCAGATTATTATGAAGATTAGCATTATGACATGTACAGAGTCAAATGGTTCAATAATAAAGGCTTTAAATTTTTTATTTTAATTTACCTGTGACTACTGACGAATCCTCTTTAAATAAAAATGGCAACTTAATAACAAAAATATGGATGAGCTTGAATATATCAACACTCCCTATATCACTCTGGAAATTAGAAGGTTACAAATACAAATGGAGAGAAATAAAAATGGTATAATTTCTAGAGTTTCAAACCAAGTGATGGTTGATGACTCTATTACTTCTAATCATACATATAATACATCCCTTTTCTTTTTTTGAGACAAAGATCCAAAGACAATAAACTATTAAGAAACTGCAGAGATTTATTAATTTACATTCAGTTGAGTAAAAGATGAATATAATAAAGGGTACTTAAGATTTCATTTTATTCTCCAGAGATGCTTTAGCCAAACCATGTCATAACAGAGAGAGACATCACATAGCATGGCCTCTATCAGCACTGAACAAAAAAGTAGCTTTTTCTCCTTCTGCTTTTTTCATTTGAGAAGTAAGGAACTGTGGTGTCTTATTTATTGGGCAGTAAGTGCATTCAATGACACTACCCTTTCAGAATAATGAAAATCTCAAAACAAGTCAAACACTTGAAGTGGTAAGTACTGATTGCATCATGGAGGTACTATGCAACCAGTCTTTTTTGTGCTAATTCTGAAGCTAAATAGATTTGGAGAATTAGTTGAGAAGGGAAGAGCACTACAAAAAAAAGGTTATTAACTGAGAAATACAAAAGGGTGGTAGCAAAGGTTATTGGAATTAAAGTACTAATTGATAAATAAATAAGAGAAAACAGCAAAACTGGAGAAAGCAATTTATATAAGCTAGATTGGTTTGAACATGTAATATCAGAATGGACCATGTGAAGTTGCCATGTTTATAGGTTTTGGCCTACAAAATGTCAGCAATTTTATACGGTTCAAACAAACACACTTACCAAAGCACTTAGGACTCCTTGTTACTACGTAATAAATGATATTCCTTAACTCATGCATGAGTTTTGTAAACTCTGAATGGTTTGTATTTGGGAACTTTACATAGCAGTGTCTGAAATGGTAACCGTTCGGTGCCAGACTCCATTGTTGGCAATAAATTTTTCTATTTTTATAGATTTAAACTCTCAAATTTCTTTTGAGGGCTGTTAAGGTTTCAGAAAGCATGTTCAGTTTCCAGAGTAAGATTGGTACTAAAATTTTAAGGCAGGAGTTTAGAAGTGCTTAAATATTTCAAAGTCTGAATAAAGGCAAGATTCAAAAGGGCATCACGGAAAAGACAGGAATCTACTCCATAATTACTAATATTTTAAAACATTTAAGACCATTATGGAGACGTAGGACTATATTTTTAAAATAACAGGAAGTGGGCCGGCCCAGTGGCGCACTGCTACAGTGCGCCACTTGGGAGCGCGGCGGCGCTCCCGCCGAGGGTTCGGATCCCACATACAGACCGGCCGCTCACTGGCTGAGCGAGGTGCGGAGAGCAACACCGAGGGTTGCGATCCCGTTGCCGGTCCCGGTCCGGTACGGGTGTGACACTGAGGGTTGCGATCCGTTGCCGGTCATGAAAAAAGACAAAAAGGAAAAAAAAAAAAATAACAGGAAGTGAGGATATTAAGGCACATTAATAAACTTGTCATTGCAGTGACAATACACAGGTGAAGTGGGGTGGGAAGATGAAAAGGGGAAAAATTCAGGTAAGCACTCCAGTATTTAAAAACAAATGGTGCACTTGGATAGCTAATGTGATAATTTGAATTACAGCATGTGGAATTCTAAAAAGGAGTGCTGCAGAGTTGCCTGGCTGCTAGAAGGTGATTGGTTAAGCTTGTTTGGTACTATTTATGATAAAACATCCTTGTCTGTGTTTATGGGGGGTAGGGAGGTATTTAAGGAAAGTGAATACAGTGATCAAATTGTTACTGAGCAAGAGCTTAAACCTACTTCTGGCCACCAGGAATTCCTTCTGTTAATCATAATCAAGATAAGATAGTGAGGAAGGGAACAGCCAAAGTGTAGACAGAAATAGGGGTGGGGGTGATCTTGTTTTGGTGAAGATGAAGGGTTAAATTAACCACAGGGCAAAGCAGGAGTGTATATTTGCATCTCAATGCTGTCCCTCATTATAGGCTGACCAAATAGAGATGAAGCCCATGGACAAACCATATTTCGCCAATTTTAAGATGCATCCCCATGTCTGAACATCTCTGAAATCAGGATGTGTCTTAAGTCAATGCCATTTTAGATTTAATGATAAATGTTAATTGACAGAGGTTTAGCTAATGGCCGCCTTTCTAAAAGTCACTCTGGTACAATTCGAACCAGCTAATCAGAGAATGTTTCCTACCTGGTTCTATAATAATCACTGGTATCCTAAACCATAAAAAAGACCAGGGAAGCAGACTGTCTCAGTCATTTACACTTTTCCAATGTCTAAACACACTTCTAATTACGCTCTTTAAACTAGGAATCTTGGGAGATTCTGCATATAAGAACCTTACCACTGGGACCCCTGACTTTGTAACAAAGAACGCTACTGTGTATGGTAAAAGCCTTTATGGGAGGAAATCTATGCAGATACAAAAAATATTCAACATATCTTGAACTCTTCGTGGAACAGATGCTTGGCACTTGGGTAAGTAACTAGATAAAACCTTGTTTGATGAATTTTATTTCAAAGAATCAGATTGTTAAATACAGAGACCACGCGATGAAGGTGGAAAAGAACTCTAGAGTCCTGTGTTGCCCAAAGGTAGCCACCAGTCACGTGACTAGTTCAATTTAAATTGATGAAATCTAAATAAAATTAAAAATTGAGTTCCTCAGCCACACTAGCCACATTCCAGTGTTCAACAGCTACATGTGGCCAGAGGCAACAGCACTGGCCAGCATGGATATAAGGCACTTCTATTGCTACAGAAAATTCGATTGGACAGTGCAACTCTAGACTAACAGTTTGAAGATAAGTTACACCTCACCTCTAATACTTAGCAGTTGCTAATTTGGACAAATTAATGAGCTTTATCAATATTTGGTTTTCTCACTGATCAAATGACTACGTAATTGTTAGCCTATTCCCAGAGATACTGTGAGGATCTGAAGACAAAGGGCATGTGATAGTTCCATAAAATGGTTAGCTACTAAGTTTTATCACTTTACATGATGTTAAAAGCGTGCTTATTAAAGTCCAAATCACGTAAAATGATAAAATGCTTATTTAATAAGCATCTTTATATGATTTGTGTAGCTTTTTGCATTTTTTGTTAGCTGGATATTTTTTACTGTTTAAACCAAGTTTTATGGCTTCCTTTTCTTTCCTTTTTTGAATTTTGTATTTGGTACTTTTTGGTATCCATATATTTTTAACAAAAAAATGTCTATAGTAGCCATATGAGTAACAGAAGTGAGTGAAGCAGGCTGCAGTGAGCTTATGGCAAACTGGAGAATCCATGTTCTGTCTAAACTGCTTAGCCGTTACTCAGCTCTAGCCAATTGTAGCCATTTAGGAATGTTGACTTAGTGTAGCCAGATACTAACTTTTTAAAAGAAAACCAGAAATTTGGCTTTTTATAGGAACTCTCTATTTAAAAACATATTACCAACTAATTAAAAATTTTAAATAACTAATTCAGGCAAATTAAACACATTTAGAGGTCATATGCGGTCTGTGGCTGCCACTAAGTGACCTCTGGTTTTCTAAGACCCTATGGCAACTCTACTTCCTTATCCATGGCCCCATGCCTTAGGACACTTACAAATAAATGCATACAATTTACTCCTCATTGTACCTCATGGTAAAATAGAAATGAAGTTCACAATGTTATTTATTTTATATAAATTACCATTCCCCAGTATTAAAAAGTCATTTCTAAGATTACTAAAACATAAACAGCTGAAAAACAGATAAGAAGAAAATTATATTATTCTTGCATGATAATATGTCCAAGTTTTCCTGTAATTAGAAAAAAATCCTTTTTTCATTGCTACTTTATTGGAAAATTATTGGAAATCTGGGGGAGAACTATAGTGTTTTATATAAAAGCCAAAGGTCTTTACTGATGAATAAAATTTTTTAAAAATCCAAATTTGGAAAGCTTAATGCCAGAACAAAAAGCAAATCTTTTAATTCTCCCAGTAATTTAAATGCTGTAAACTCAAAAGCTGATTAAATTTAAAAGGTTCCTGTACTGTATCTAGAAGCACACACAAGTTTTTATTCCAAGTGTACTTAACTGTATTTTATTTTTATCATATGCCCACCCCAAGGAACCAGCAGTTGTGGCCTTTTTATTCAGCTTTATTTTGAATAATAATTCAAATATTATTTCTAATACAAATATATGGTTTATCACGCTTATTTATCACTAACTTGGTATACTTCACAATCGCATTACAACCCCACTGTGTACTGAATACTACTTATAGTTCAAACTATTCAAGATAAGCACTGTTACTTTCAAGAGAAGATTGGCAGTAATTAAAGGTCTTATTTAGTAATTGTTGGTAACCACTTTTTTAAGGAGAAAAAAAACAATAGAAAGTAGTATAGATATATTTAATTTGGTAATTGAATTTTATTAATGAGATCTATCTTGTACATTAACTGGGGTTAAAACAAAGATGTGCTAATGCTATGAAACAGAATGAAACTGAAGTGTTTTGTAATTCATCAATGAGAAGAACTGAAACATCTGTAACCTACATGGCATAAAACTAAATCATAGCAAAACACTAATAATAATAATAATAATAAAAACAACAATAGTACTTTGCACTTACCTCCTTTCAGGGGAATTTCAGAGTGCTTTTTAAACATGTTATTTTTCCTTTTTCGAACTAATAAGACAACTAAATCTAAGAGTAATAGGTTTGCCCATGCCACAAAGTGAGTCAGCAGCAAACCAGGAATAGATGTTCTAACTTGCTTGGTCTCCTCCAATTACATTGTGCAATGATTACTCTGTTAGGATATGTCTTGCAGGTTATACCCAAGACATAGGTATCTTCAGATTTCTTATGGGCTTATTACTTTTCTCCCCCAGCTCCAGCCTATTAATAGTACTGCTTACAAACCTACATTGCCTTCAATATGTGTGCCTGCATGCCGCTCAACTGGGGGTCAACATGGGGAAATTAGGGAAGACCAGTCTGCAAGCCTCTCAGCAGCCCCTCACCCTCCCACCTTCATAAGAGCTATCTGGAGCTGGCCTCCAGACATTTCAAGATACAATAAAGGCTAGCCAACCAAATAACAAATTTGCTAGGAGAAATTCAAAATAGCAAGGTCATTAAAGAGCTAGGACTGTGAATCACTAGAAAAACCTGCAGGCAAAATGGCCAGTTGTTATCATATGTATATAGGTTCTGGAGGGCAAGAAGTGGGCCTGGGCAGGGACAGTCCTCATTTGAAATAAGCTTTTAGACTTTTTTTTGGTGGCTGGCCAGTAAGCAGATCGAACCCTTGAACTTGGTGTTACCAGCACCACGCTATCCCAAGTGGGCTAACTGGTCAGCCCTTCTTACAGACTTTTAAAATTTATTCCAGTAGTAAAACAGAGCATCAGTTTGATTTATATAATCTAAAGGCTTGAACCAAGAAATTCCTAGGCTAGAGTTTATGTAATCTTCTGGAGATGCATGATATCACAGCCCAACTCTATTAGGAATTGTCAGAAAGTAGGCAAATTAAGGTGGGAAATTAAGTCCATGTGGAGTGAGGAGATGGCATGTATTAAATGTTCACTGGATATATGAACACATGGGTGGAAAAAAATTTATGCTACAGTCAGAGGGTACAATGGGAAATAAATAGAGAAAAGGATGGAGTCCAAAAATGCTATATTCTAGAAAACATTAATTTCACATATCATTTATTAGGCTCCTATCATGTGCAAGTTGCCAGACATATAATAATGCATCAAGCATGGCCCCTGTCCTCAAAGAGTTATAATGCAAGAGGGACAATGCTAAAGAACTTTAAGAATTTAGAAGACAAAGAGATCACTTCTAGCTGGGAAGCCTTAAAGTATGACTAGAATATCAACAGGTAGAGCCTGGGTTGAGGTTGGTGATCCAGGCACGGGAAACCACATGAGCCAAAGGATGTAGCCACAGTGGAGTCAAGTTCTGCTCAGGGACTGGTGAGGAGGTCTAACCTGCAGGTACCATGAGGCACAGTTCCAGTCCTTCAGGGAAAAAGGGGGTGATCTGAGACTGTTTTCTATCTCCAGGATTGCAAAGCTGCTAAGTGAGGCCAGCCAAGCTATTTCTCCTGCCTGGATACCCCGTGTAAGCCCAAGAGATGACCATGGCGCCCAGAGATATCCTTGTAAATTCTCTACTACTACCACCCTGTCGTAGACCACTCAAAGGATGGGTAACGTTATAAAACTGAAGAAGGCTGCTCTACCCAGGATCCAGCTGGCTGGGCTCTGAGGTACGGAGAAGAGGACAGGAGGTAGGAAAGGTCCCAGAAATCCAAACTATGGAGGCTACTAAATGCCATGTTTGGGTTAGCCTCCACCTTAAAACCTTCCCGGTTACCCATCCAGTCTCCTCAAGGACCCCCCACCCTCTATGGCAGCCCTTTCCTACTTTTATGATGTAAGTAAATGGGGAAAATAACATGTGCTTTATAGCCAATTTTGTTGAAATGCATTTATTTCATCTTCAGTTTGCTCATTACCAGAAAACATTTTCTTATTGCTTACTTTTCCCTAGTCTCTTTTTTTCTTCAGTTTATCTCTGATGTTGTATTAGCTCATATAGCACCATAAATGGTTCCTTTATCTAGGAAATAATTCGTGTGTTTGACTTCATTTTCTTTTCTCCTGTCTATTTAAATTGTTTCTAGATGCTGCCCAGTCTCCCTTTCTATATCAAAGTCAAACTTAATGCATATTTGACAAGAAGCAATGTTAAAGTTCAAAGAGTTTCACTACAGAGATTCTCAACACTGTGAGTATGCATTGGAATCACCAGAAGAAATTTTTTAAATACACAGCCTCCTAGGCCCCACCCCAGACCTACTGAATCAGATATCTGGCAGTGGCATCTGGGCACCTGTCATTTTAAAAAGTGGAAAAGATACACCCTGGTTGTTAAGAAGTATTCTGCTAGCCATACATCTGATAAGGAGTTAATATCCAAAATATATAAAAAACTCAACTCAACAGCAAGAAAACAATCCAATTAATAAATGGACAAGGGACCTGAATAGACATTTCTCAAAAGAAGACATATAAATGGCCAACAGATACATTAAAAAGTGCTCAGTATCACTAATCATTAGGGAAATGTAAATTATACCACAGTGAGCTATCACCTAACACTTGTTAGAGTGGCTATTGCCAAAGTGACAAAAGATAAGTGTTGGCAAGTGTGTGGAGGAAAGGAAACCCTTGCACACTGGTGGTGGGAATTTAAATTAGCATAGCTATTAAGGAAAACTGTATGGAGATTCCTCAAAAAACTACAAATAGAATTACCATATGATCCAGCTATCTCACTTGAAATCGGTTTGTTGAAGAGATGTCTGCACTCCCATGTTCACTGTGGCACTGTTCACAATAGCCAAGTTATACAATCAATCAATGTGCCCATCAACAGATGAATAAATAAAGAAAATGTGGTATATACGCACAATGAAATACTATTCAGCCTTAAAAAAGAAGGAAATTCTGTCATTTGCAACAGCATGGATGGAACTGGAGAACATTATGCTAAGTGAAATAAGCCAGGTACAGAAAGACAAATACTGCATGGTCTCACTTATATGTGAAATCTACAACAAACTCATAGAAGCAGAGAGCAGAATGGGTGGTTACCAGAGGCTGGGGTGTTGGGGGGAGATGATGGTCAAAGGGTACAAAGTATCAGTTAGGCAGGAGGAAGATGTTTTAGTTTAGTTTAGTTTAGATTTTTTGAGATCTGTTGCACAGTGTGGTGAAATAGTTAAAAGAAGAAAAAGAAGAGGAAGAAAAAGAAAGAGAAGAATTCTGCTAAAAGTACATGTTTTGGAACTTGGTTACACTGACTTTCTGCACACAATTACAACTCTTTTTTATCCTTCCTAGAAAAGAGCCAACAGTTATCACTGATTGTTTAATATTAGTGGGAAACATGCTATATTGGATTGAATTATGTGCCCCCCAAACTCTCTGAAGCTCAAATTGAGTTTTATGTATTAGAAACTTAGCCCCCACTGTGACTGTTAAGAGGGTGAGAAATCCTATTATGGTAATTGAACAGTGGAGCCTTGAAGAGGTGATGAATTGTAGGACCATGCAGTAGTGAATGGATTAATAATGGTGGTCAGGGGCATGGTTCTGAGGGCTTTAAAAGAAAAGGAGAGTCTGTCTCGCTCTCTCTGCTTCCACCACCTTGCAATGTGAGACCCCTGGGCCACTGTCACCACCACCAGATGGACTTTGGACTTCCCAGCCTCAGAAACTGTAAGCAATAAATTTCATTTTCTTTATAAATCACACAGTTTCAGGTATTTTGTCATAAGCAACACAAAACGGACTAATACACATGCCAAAAGAACACATTCAAACAAAACTGAAATGTTCATGGATTATTCATGTTTCAACTTCTTCCATTAATACAGATAACTGAGAATTAAATTTATCTTTTTAAATATACTTCTGACATGAATGCTATTTTGATAAGAAAACTAAAGAACAGTTATTAAGATAGATTTTAAACTCCTTGAGAGTAGGGACCATGCCTTTTTGATACTGTAACCACTCAGTAAATATGAATCAAGCATTTACTACCTGTCCGGTGCTGTGCTAGATGCTGGGTATACAAATCTGAACAAAACATGCTCAATGACAGGCTGCAGAAACCAATTCAAATACAGTAACTATAATACTGAGTACTACAATAGTGGTTTGGACAACGTGTTATTCTCAGAAGTAATAAAACCAACTGACATTTATTGCATGCCTACTATGTGCCAGGCACTGTCCTAGGCATTTTACGTATTGTCCTGTTTAATGTCTTAGGTGTTTTACATATTACCCTGCTTCCATATTATCCTGTTTAATGTAGAACCCTATTAAGTAGGTGCCATTCTCATTCCTGTTTTATAGATGGGACAGCAATGGGATTAAGTCACACACCCCAAGGTTATTTAGTAAGGAGTGGAAAGCCAAAATTTTCACTGGGCATTCTAGCTCCAGAGCTCAAGATTTTAATCACTACTCTATATTGCCTTTGAGGAGCCCAGGTCAGTGCGCTTGGTGCTCCACAAATGTTAGCAAAGGAAGGAACAAAACAACAAATATTTACAGAACGCTCACACACTGTGCTGAAGCTCCTCTTTCCTAAAACTCCTGAACACTAGAGATTAGAACCTTTGAATGTATGATTCCTTAAATCCTAGGCAAAAAGGCAAATATCTTTCCCTCCAGTAATGGGATCAGAAGTTAGATTTTCATAGCTAGTCCTTAAACTGATCCCTTCACTTTTCCGTTCCTCTAGTTCCTATGAGCTTACATCATTTTGGAGCCAAACTAAAAATAACACTTTGAGGACACTGCTTCCAAGAATCTCCCACATGCCCTAGCATGTTACAGTGACACTCTGCTGCAATGAAAAAGATATTTCCTTAGAATTAGGTGAGAAAGAGAGGCAAATCTAAAGAGATATTTCACGTTGAAAAAAGCAAAAAGTTTCCTGAGTCAGAACTAAAGGCTGTTGCTAACAGCTTGTTTTGTTTCCAAAGATCAGCACACAAAAGTTTCTCAGAGCTGGATGGAAGGGATGCTAAGTTATATGGGAGGCAGGGGTGCAATTCCCATCATTCCTTTGGGAGCAGTACAAAAATAACAAAACTTCTATAAAAGAGATGAGCAAGTTGGCTGTGAATGGAATGACCCTTCGCATATAGGGAAAGCAATTTGCATCCACAGATCTCATTGGTATAAACGACCTCCTTCAAAGAGTGAAAACCTCAATGGAAAGCCACTATATACCCATGAAAAGCTTTGCCGGCTATTTGTTGAGCTGTATACAGACTAACAAACAGGAGTAGTTAACCTGATGCACTATGCACTATAGAGATATTTTTTTTTTAAGTGGGCTTAGTCAGCTAATCTTGTTGAGTTTTCTCTCATACTACTGATTTCTTATTCTCAAAATAAATTAAGAGGCTTCATTCAAAATTCCCTGTGGTCTACCAGCTTGTGTTTGTTGGGTGTCTTTGATTGTCTCTTGTCTTTAGATTCCCTGCCTTGTCTCTTTAGATTTTGCTGTGCCCTTTGGCATTTCCCATTAGTCCATGTCTGGAATAGCTAATTACACGGTAGTGTAATTCCTGTCAGTACAACAAGGAATAGCAGAACCTTGCTAATTCACACCAATGACTGAAAGACTCCTGTGTAAGTTACTGAATTATGCAAATGAGCAATAAGTGAAGAAAGATGATTCAAAATTGTATTTCATTCATTTATTTTGACAAGTGTAGTTTAGTCTTAATTATTTCAAAAATTTCATTGTAGCATACTAATAAATTTACTGGGGCACATTTGTTAAAAGTGATAAAACCTTCACTAACAGAGACCAGAGTGCACTCTGTTGAATAATTTCCTAAAGACAAACTCAGATTCACACTCTCTTTTACCTTGTATTTTACTGACTTCTCAGCATCGACATTTTTTTGTAGTAAGATAATATATATAAATACACCAATAAAATATAGGAATTAGTTCAGCAGTAAACACTTTATAAACAGGTCCTACATATGTTTAAACTTTCACCATGATGTTAGTAAAAATAAACAAGCAAAATTAACCATGCTTTAAGTAAAACATTTTTACATTCTATGGTCATAATGCTAATAACAGGACTTTATTTCTATCTTCTAAATAAAACTAGTTCAGTCTGTCATTCATTCCTTTTAATCCCTATTTCTGTTTTGTTTTGTCTTACTATATACTTCTTTCTTTTAAAGATGTCTGTTTTAAGTGGATATATCACACTATGTAACATTTTCATGTCAAAATACTTACATTGTTATATTCTGATATTAAGATAGGAAAACACTTTGATACACTTTTGATAGATGTATCCTGTAGGTTGGATCAATTTCTTTCAAAGTACAACCACTGATTACAGAGGGGAGTGAAGAGAGTTCCAGCTTACAGGCCTCGGTTTAAAGCTTCACATAGACCAGCCTCTTAATAAGTACTTTTAGACTAAACTTCTAATTTGGAAATGCTTTAAAATCATCATGCATTTGTCAAATGAGATTCTTTGATTTATAAAAGCTAGGTAAGCAATACAGCACCTAAAGAAAAGCAAGAAAGACAAAACTTAGTCTTAAACTACATGACTGCATCTGTGACTATTAAAATATCACCCACTCTTCAAGGCCCAACTCGGGATCCATTTCCGCAAGGAAACCTTCCCTGAGGTATATACTAACATCTCTCAGCATTTCATACCATTCCCTAGTATTAGAGTTATTTGCCTTCAGGCTGAAGTTTCCCTACTAGATTAAGAATAGGGCAGCTGTGACACAGCAGAAAGAACTCCTGGCTCTTAAAAAACTTTGCTACCTTGGGATAGTAATTTTATCTCTTTGAGGTCTTTTAAGCTGAAAAATGTTAACTAGCCCTATCCAATGGGACTGTTTGGGAAGAGTAAAAGATGATAGACATGAATATTCTCCATAAAAAGCAAAGTCCTATAAAAAGTAGATGTCTAGTGGGTGAATGCATAAATAAGCAAATGATCAGAACTATTACTAGCGCTAGAAGCAGGAACTGGGTCTTGCTTATACTTGTGTCCTTTTTCATCACACAGGGCAGAGATTCAACAAATGAAATAGGCCGGGGTACAGGGCATTAACAGGGAACAGAGAAAAACAGACTTACACAAAGACCTGGTTTTGTGACCCTATTTGTGAGTCTGGTTTAACAATAATTTCTTTTATTCTTTTTTTTTGGCAGCTGGTAATATCAGCACCACACTCTAACCAACTGAGCTAACCGGCCAGCCCTGGTTTTACAATAATTTCTTAAAACAAAAAAATGTATGTCGGTGTCTAAAATTAGCCAGCAAATCTATCTTTTCTGTGAGCAAAGCTCGTTTAAGCCTTAAGCTCTAAAGGATAGTGCTAAGGCTTGCAGGGCTCCCAGAGCAAGGAGAGAAAGATTTCCCGGGGCCTTTACGCAGGGAGAATGCAATCAATGTTAATTCAACTTAACTCAATGACAGGCTACCAATTCTGTCTAGTTACTGTCCTGTTGGCCACAAGATAAGAGACTGCAGATGGACCTGAATAAATTAATGACAACTACATGAAGAACTACTTTAAGAATGAGTCAAACTGATGATAAATTTTCTTTATTTATGAGGGGTAGCATTATATGGACATGACAGTACAACATAAAATAATAATGGGGACTAATAATGTGAAAAACAACATCAGATCTGGGCCTGGGACCACCAGGTAACTGGAAACATAACAAGGACATTATTAGACTTCAAAAGTTATGGTTGATTCCCTTAAATAATTATAAAAAATTTAAAGAATTATAAAGAATAATGAAGACATTTGCCAATCTGTATGAAAAGCAAGAAAGCAAAGCAAAGCAAAGCAAAACAAAAAAATGTCAATTTAAACGTTACATCAGTTTCAAAATTGAATCTTGCACTGTATTTGGAAAGATGAGAACTAAGCAAACACAACTTTTAACCATTAAAGGCTATGTGGGTATGACATAAGCAACTGGTAAAAAAACAAAAGAAAAAAAAAATCAACCCACCAAAACAAAAACAAAAGATTAAAAGGATCCGTGAAAGGCAGAGGGAGCATAAACACTTCTGAAACCATTAGAAGAAATGTTATCACAATAGAGTTAAGGCAAATAAGAAATGATTAAGACAGGGGCCAGCCCTGTGGCGCACTGCTGCAGTGCGCCGCTTGGGAAGCGCGGCAGCGCTCCCGCCGAGGGTTCGGATCCCGCATACGGACCGGCCACTCACTGGCTGAGCGAGGAGCAGGGGCAACACCAAGGGTTGCGATCCCGTTGCTGGTCCCGGTCCGGTACGGGCGCGACACTGAGGGTTGCGATCCGTTGCCGGTCATGAAAAAAAAAAAAAAAAAAAAAAAAAAAAGAAATGATTAAGACATTAAATTCTGAGCTAAGTAAATAAGAAAAGATTCCAAAGAGAAAAAGAATATGCAATTTAATAATTCCTAACTACTAGAGAAAAATACCAGAGTTAGACTAGACCTGTTTAAATCTCAAACATCTCAGAGACCATGAAACAATTCTGGATGACTACAAATCCTCTAATTTGCTTGAAGCAAATGGGACTGATGTTCTCAAATCATTCACTGACTTTTTAAAAAAATTCATATTTATTAGAAACTTTAGCTGGTATAATAAAGTCACAAAGTCAATAACTGATAAAACCACAGAGTGCTTCTTTAGAAAGCTTAAGGAAAAAAAAAAAATGGAATGTCATTTGCTTCTAAAACTACAGACCTAAACCTTTTAATATTTACGGCTGCATTTTTAAAAGAAGTTAACTGTTACATATTTTAAGTGGCTGTTTCAATAAATTTCTAGTGAAAAGTACTAATTTGGGAGGAAAAAAACTTAGTACAATTATATCTAACTCCAAGTGCTTTATTTGGGTCGTTATAACAGATTATATAGATGTTACACAATATCGATAATTTAATATTCATTCCTGAAACTTATAGTACATTCTATCATGATAGTTAAAGGAGCTTCTCTTTTCTCTACCATGACTAGTATAAACCCTTTCCTCCTAATTAATGTTCAATTAATTCAACCAACCTCCAACTAGTCTTCTACAATATTACCCTACTTAGACAATAAAGCAGAGTCTCTAGACTAGGTTTTAAACCTGGGCTAAAATAGACTCCTACAGACCAAAAATGGTGCTGGGATTTCTCTTTGTAGTGTAATTTAAATGTCATATCTAATTTGCTGTCATGACTATTGTTTCACTGTGCAATTTGTATGTCGTTTTGAATGGTGAAGGCATCATAGCTTTATTGAATTAAACCTTCTGTCTTTATTTAGGGTCTGATTTTACATGTTTGTGCATTTATGTTTATGTCTCAAAAGCTGCTTTTGACACCAAGTAGCAGAAAAAGAATATGCTCTTTTGATATGTTTGATCATATCTTAGTAAATATAAGTACAAACTAGAAAAAACCCTCTCCAAACTAAAAAGCCAGAATATTGAATATTATTATTATTGCTTTTAAAGGCAGAGATAGTTAAATAAGCCATTCACGTTAGAGAATTATTAGAAGGCCTGGCTGTTTTGTAAACTAAATGCCTTGATTATCAATTCTATCAATCAATTCTTTCCCAAAAAAGGGCATCCCTTCCCATTGACAGTTTTTCTGATACGTAACTCAAAGATATTATTCTTACCACAGCTCCATAATCACAAAGAAATTAAAATGCTCCGACTTTAACTCATAAGGAACAAAGGCCATCTTACCTATACCACAGTATTCAGTTTAGTGTTGGTCTATTTGTAATTCTCCTTCTTGTCCTGCCCTGTAAGTTCAAGTTATAAACTAAAGTCATGACTAAGAAGACTAACCATAGAAAGCCTTTGACTAGACCATTGGAATAGCCTTTTAAGTAATTTTTAGTGCATGAAATTTCATAAAGTTTTTACTAGATAATTATACTTCCTGATTTTGTAATTAGTGGAAGTACATGCAATTACATAATAATTATGATAGTAATTACGTAATTAAGATGTATAATTATGTAGTAAAAAACATCATGGAAATAAAACCATCTACTGTGTAAGCACAATACATTTTAAAAGTAAATTCACTAGCTCGACTATTTAAAAATACTTTTCTTCAAAATAAAGTGATTAGCTCACATTATGGTCTAACTGCTTGAAAACTGTTTAATATTTTTTTTTCCTCATTGGTGATAGTATATTTTTTAAAAGTACATGAAAAAAATTGTCTGTTTTTTCCCTACTCTCATCATTCAAAAAACAACAATATGTTTTGTAAATGAAGACCATCAACCACTGTATTCTCACCTAGATACTGCAGAATCCATACCCTTGTTTGTGTTGTCATATTTGTCACTACCAAAGGGGAAAAGAACCTGCCCATTGAAAAGATGTAATAGGATTTTATAAAACGAGTTAACACGTCTGTTATCATAGCATGCCTCTAAGTCTCCTCGTACATAAAAGTGCAAAAGTTGAGTGCATATTTTCAGAAATGGACTTAAATAGAAGGCACATAATTAGAATATGGAATTGCTATCCAAATATATGGTAACTTTCACATACCACTTTAGCTATACTGAAGAGGATGACAGAAAATGTAGAGACAAGACACTTCTACTTATGAGCAAAGCAACTAAGGTGATGATTTCCTAGAAAAGGTAGTTTCTCTTCTTTTACATTATAAAGTCACCTTTAGTTAAAAAAAAACTGGCAGTGTTCAGAGAGAACAAAGCAGTTTCAGTGAAGAGGCTCTACTGGAAAATACTAACTTTGTCATTCTTGTAGTGAGCATAAAAACAGCACAGAAAGGTCAGCAAAAGTAGGAAAAGTAAATTTCAAAGTAAACTTTTCAGTAGCAAAATATAAGAAATAGAATCTTGTGTCCATGAAAAAAAAATCTAGTTGAATGCCTTGAAAACTTTACAAACATCCTAAATCAATGTTGTAATGAGGCCCAGAAGTGATGGGGTGAAACTTCATCCTGGGCACATATAGTGGCCCTTATATGAAGCAGGTGTAGAACTACATTCTAGTTCTCTCTTTTATAGTCACTACTCTTGAAAAGCTGAAAGCTATTTTGAAAATCCTAATTCTAGTCAAGAAGAGACAAAGTGGAAGAACTCATCTTTTCTTGCTTCCCCCCCTCTCCTAGCCTTTATCAGGACATTACATTTTTATCTTAATTACAAAATATATTTCAAAAAACCAAGTTGTGATACAAATTCTACCTTAAACTTGGACAGGCCTTCTGTAGCCTGCATATTTGTCATTTTAAAGTTTTACCAAAAGGATAGCCCTAATCAATGAATGAATAAAATGGAAGTAGACTTCAGTTATTAAGAACGGAGGGTGGGCCGGCCCGTGGCTCACTCAGGAGAGTGCGGTGCTGATAACACCAAGGCCGCGGGTTCGGATCCCATATAGGGATGGTCGGTTGGCTCACTGGCTGAGCGTGGTGCTGACAACACCAAGTCAAGGGTTAAGATCCCCTTACCGGTCATCTTTTTAAGAAAAAAAAAAAAGAACGGAGGGTGTCTTAGATCAATCAGTGCTTCTCAAACTTTAATATACCTAGGAATCACCTGGGTATCTTGTTAAAATGCAGATGCTGATGCAGTAAGTCTAGGGAGAGCCTGATATTTTGCATTTCTAACAAGCTTCCAGGTGATGCCTATGCTGCTGATATACTGATCACACTTTGAGTAACAAGATCTTAGGTCTGACTTGGAACAAAATGCATGGAGAAAAAAGGAAGTTTGGATTCATTTATGTTATTTCCTCCCTCATTGCTAAATTATTTGAATAATTATTTCAAGTTGAGAAATTATCTGTAAAATTTTAGTGTTCATAATTTTTCTTGTTATAAAAGCAGTACATGCTCAGAGTATATAACTTAGAAAGTACATAAAAGTATAAAGGAAAAAATGAAAATTATAATCTACCCAGACATAATGATTGTAAAAAAAAATTCTAATGTTCCTCACTAATTTTTCCACCTTGCATATATATATACCACAAATTAGAATCATAACGGCTCCCTAGTTTTGTATTTTAACATATTTCCTATGTTATAGATTAAAACTATATAATATCTAACAATAACAAAAAATCCCCCAGAAGTTCAAGATTATACGAGTCACTTTTCTATTATCAAAATTCTTCACGTATTTCTATAATCACTTCCTAATCATAAACAGATATCTATGTTCTGAACTGCCAATTTTTAGGTAGAGCCTCCTACCATAAAAATTCCCTTAATCAAAGGAACAGTTTAACAACAACAAAAACTCAGATCATGTTTTACTTATAAGAAAATGAAACAATCTCAAAATCTATTTTTCTAAAGGAAATGTTTTTCCGCAATTATAAAAATTATAATTTTAAGAGCATACAGATGCTTAAGTGAATTTCTGTTTACTTCCATGTATATTTGTGAATTGTTTTGCGTGTGCTTTACATGTTATTAGTTATTAAAAAGAGAAAAAAAGCTCCTATCTAAAATTCAACAATGGTATTTCTATAAAATAACCCAACCTGTGGGCTTAAAAAAGTGGCATAAGAAAAAATGGACCAGATAGGTGCTCTCTGACATAGCCTTCTTTAAATACCTTGCAAGAATTAAAAAAAAATAAATTCTAAGAATGTCAACTGGCTTAGTTAGTATTCCAGAGGTTCTTTGTTACTTTTATTTCAGTATTTCTAGCAGTGATAAAATTCTCCTGCTTTTGCTTTAGCAGCTTGGGAAATGTAGCAGAAATCCTTCATTTTGAAAAGGGACCTGTGTTACATATGTGAAAGGACAATAGGAAACTATAAAGTACCTTACAAAGGGACAGCCTATTTCTGAGTGGTACTAGTGTAAACAAGAAATGCCTACAGATATTGCCATCAGGCCTAAAGAAAAGACAGAAGAGACAATATCAAGAAACTGAAAAGTTTAGGGAAAAAATTAATAAAGAAATCAGGTGAGACCAAAGCTGAGGAGGGGAAGTGAAAGTGCTACCTTGAGAAGAAAAAGGAGCACAGCAATCTTTATAGGTGCGGCAAGGATGCTGAGGCACTGGAGGCTGCCCATAACCCTGTGTGAGAAACAAGGGTGACCAGAAGAACAGTTCTTCTAGGCCTAAAGAGACTCCCATTGAGAAGTCAGGCTTCCTAACATGCTTTTCATAAGGTGAAATTGCCGTCTTTTAGCTTTATGCTGAAATCCCAATTCCTTTCTTCAACAGAGTCCTAAATTCTAGTGTTCTGATATGGCAAATACACACACAACATGTTCAAAGGGGTTTATAGAAAAATTCACCAAGTAGACCATCTGTTATGGGCTGAATTGTGTCCCCCTAATATTCATATTGAAGGGGAGTTGAAGTTCTATCCCTCTGTACCTTAGAATGTGAACAGGACCTTGAAAGAGGTAATTAAGTTAAAATGAGGACTAATTCCATATGACTGAAAGGCCTAAGAAGAAACTAATACTGTGATCTCAGACTTCTTGTCTTCAGAAGTGTGAGGAAATACTCTTCTGTTGTTTAAGCTACCCAGTTGTGGTATTTTGTTATGTCAGCCCTAGCAAACTAATATGCCATACTACTACAAATAGTGAACAGAGAATAAGAGAAGATAGGCATCTGGTAAGAGAGAACAGGAACAGAAAAAATGTTTCTTTCTAGAAATAAAGATCAAACACTGAAGTGAGAAGGCAGTTAGTGGCTCCCTCTCTTTGCTTCCAAAACAATTTGACCAGATTGGTGGTGACACTCAGGCCATACCACACTTAGCTGCTGCTGAGTCCGTCTTTCCCCAGCAGACTCAGAACTCCTCCCAGGCAGGCAGTGTTAGCCATCCATCTTTGTTCTTTTGACGTGAGGGATGGCACTCAACACATAAAAGGAACTATATATACACATACTGTTTTTACTATTGCTGAATAAACAACAACAACAAAAAGGTTCAGTTGAGAAAAGAAAGAGACTTTTTTCCTCCTGCATTTTAAGCGGACTTAATTTAGACAACTGGGCAAAGATTTGAACTGATTCAGGTTTCCCCCAAACTGTTCACTTATCCCTACTCAGGCCAACGCACCATGGGATGACGCAGTCAAATGGGACCGTTTTGTGCTGCCATCCTGGAAATGGATTTTTACTTCATATATTCCCACTATGTTCCTCTAAAACCTCCTTTGGATCCATTATGCCATCTGTGTACATTCTGAAGCAGTTACAATAATAATGCCAAAGTTCCACAGAAATAAGATTTTTAAAATGTTATGTAGTTACAGTGAATATGCAGTAAACACTTCACCAAAGTGAATAACAGTCCTTTACCATTTTAAAGAAAAGGGAAAAATACCAAATGGGGTTAATTCACATTATGGACTAATGGCCTGTAAACTTTCATTTGAAAGCAAAGCACAGAAAAAAGCTTTGACAAGAGCTACTTTTCACCATAAAAATAAACCTCTTTCAAATAATTCGTACGTGTTTTTTCCAAGTCAAATTGCCAAGTTTCAAACAAAAATTAAAACCACCATCTAGTTACAGCCCTTAAAATATGGGCTTTATAGTGGAAATGGTAAAACAATCTTAGCAGAGGAAATGTTGCTAGGTACTGACAGTAAAGGAGAGTCTACAGTAAATACTTTACACACCAGTTACAAGGCACTTGTTGACAGACGATACTTAGATTTCATTCTCAATAATATCAGTGTGTGTAACGACTGTCATTTTTCACAGAACTTTTGATGTTAACATCTACTGGTGTGCTGGCCTTGGTCCAAATTGAATAAATATGTTTGCCCTCTGGCTCCCATAGATTTTGAATTCATTTTTATAGAAGGTCTCTCTTGAATAGCAAATCAGAAGAGAGAATTTCACTCCAACTTATAAAGTGAGAAGGGAATTTTATATATGTTACATTAATTTAAATGTATGGAATTTTCCCCTATAATTGTTTTCCTCTGTACTACTATAATATTCTTGTTTCCCAACTGTTCCCTCTGGACTACAACTTGTATTCAATTCTCTTTTATTTAGAAACATCCAAGCAATCTATTCAGTGCCCAGGACAGGGATTCTCAAACTTGGCTGCGTGTCAGAATTATCTAGGGGGACTTTCCAAAAAGTATAGCTTCCTAAGCTCTAGTCCACACCTTCTGAATTAGAATCTCTGGGCATGGGATCCATGGATTTGGATTTTTAATAGGTGACTCTTAGGAGAGAGCTTATCAGATGTCATATGTTAGGAAATCCCTGCTCCTGGACCACTGGTAAGCATGACCCAAAGTTTTGGTTTATATCCCAACCCTAACAAATACCGTAATACCATTTAGCATTAATGCATGATCTGAAAATGCTCAAACAGATAAATTTCAGCTAATTCACTCATTCCTAAATTGTAATTTAGAAATAATAAATAAGCAGGAACCTTAAAGAAAAATAGTTCCAGTAGTTAAAATTCAATAAATAAAAGGCCTCTTGGAACATATCATGAAGTTCCTTTTGTCACACACGTTTTGTACCCTTCTAATTTTAATTTCTTTAGCCTTCTGACACGTAATTCACTTAGTGCTGTTTTTGTCCTGAACTTCTGGGTAGCGTATTTAACAGAAGCAAACAACAAAAGTGTCCTGATTATTAAATTTGCGAAATGGGACTATAGTAAACCATGTGAGTATACAGATCCTGTCAATATTTCTCCCCTTCTGCCAAGCAAAAAGCTTCCAAGTGGCTATTCTCTTCCCTCTTATTTTCCAGGGGAGCAATGTGTACTCCTCAATGTTGTCTAAGAAGCTGGGCTAAGTCTCCAGTGACTTTCCAGATCTCTCTATATGTCTCCAAGACTCATTGGACTTTTTAAAAATTGCTGATCATGGAAGACTGATTCAGCCTCTCAAATAAGAATTTTAGTGCTGTATAAAAGAGGATTCTATCCCCTCAGAGTCTAAGAATGTCTAGGGAACAACCAAGGATGGCTAGGTTCAGAAAGAAGTAATGGGGGAACAGGTTCTAATATACTAATACTCAGAAAGAGGTAACGGACCTAATAGAAACAGACAATATATTCACCAGAGAATCAGTACTTAATTTTCTCAACTCATAGCTACCTTTAAGAAAAGGTCCTTGGGGGTAAAAGAAAAAGAGCTATTAACGATATTACAAGTAAATATGGGCTAGACATTAGATATGAATGGAAGTTCTAAAATCTAGTAATTAATGGACAGAAGGATTTTCTTCTCTATATAAATTTTACTAATTCATGTAAAATATGCTGCAAAGATAGCCCAAGTCCTGCTGAACATCTAAAGACAAGATACTAATATCCAAACCAACTCCTCCTCTATCAGTCATAAAATGTTTTATATCCAAGGACAGCAAGACCAAGTAAGTCAAGGCATTTTTGAAAATAATTTGAAAACAATGAGACCATTCAAGGGCAGCATGGTGATTCTTATGTGAGGAAACCCAGCAATATTTGTAGGTTTTTATATGCTGTTGAGGTTGCCTCCAGCCCTAATACCGACCAACAAAATGTTGAATTGATATTCACTGACAAACAACATAAACACTCTGTAGGTAACTAATAAGAAAAATGCGTAAATTTGCCTTTTCTATTTTTTACAGGTAATGTAAAAGTTGTCAATGTGATTTTCAGGTAGGAGAAAAAAACATGCACTTGTCATGACATTTTCAAATAATTTAAGTTATGTAACAAAGCTTTTTTCAGATCCATTAAGTCCCACAGTGCCTGCAAGTCTTGTATAAGGAAATGCCGAGTGCAGAGGGTTCCAGGCAGCATCTGATCACATGGGCTGAGGCACCTATACATTCTCTTAGGATGGAGTCAATAAAAGAAATCCACCCCATCCCTCTCTTTCAAAATGAACCTAGGCTTTTAGTGAACAGCAGACACACTCCAGGTCTATTTTTTCGTGGTAATATCTGGTTTTTGTAGGCCCAATGATCACGTTGCCTATGCTTACTTTATTACAATTACTAAACTCTACAGAAAATAGCATTTTCAAAATATAGCACTTAAAGAGTCCTTTTTGTACTGTTCCTCCCCCAAAGCCTTGCTTTAATAGAAAACAATGTGAGACAGGCTGTGGGGGCCAAAGTGGGGATTCCTATGCTACCGCCCCTCATGCAGGGGATCCCTGTGTTCACATATGCCCCCACAGCCTGCTTCTGAGACAGCAATGTGATGCTGCGTGAACAGCCTGACACAGTAGGTCTGGCTTTTATGATGCAAATTTCCACTTTAAACTCAAAGGTAATTACAGTATTTTAACATACCTTTCTCATGATCGGTAATAAGTTTCTCCAGTGCACACTCCGCATCAAAAATGTACCGGTAAAAGCACAGCTGGGTGTACAGGGACTTGTCAGAATACTGCAATATAACAGAAAATAAATGAATACTAATATGGGGTGGGGGGGGGCGGGGAGTGATGGAGATACTCTTAGTAGAGTGTATTCCCTAATTTCAACTTCCATATCAAGCAGCATTTTTTTAAGGAAGGGGTAAGAAGGAGAGAATCATACTAATGGTTTGTCCCCTTTGTATTACCATATATGCCTTTCATAATTCAGAATAAATCCTGCCACTATGGTCATAGATTACTACTTGTGAAGACTGATTACCCCTGCTGTCTAAAAACTGATTTTGTCAAATTGCAAATTCATATGCACCCATGACAATCTGTACTATTAATTGGGAAAAGTGGTACTGTGCTTCCTAACTCGGACCTGTCCATGTTAGCAGGAAGTTAAACAATTTCTGAAAAGTGTTTAACATATACTGCTATATTATAAGTCCAATTTTATGACTTGTAGTGACAATCCATTGCCTTTGCCAGGGATTGGCTCACAGACACAACACTGAATTAAGCACAGACCCAAGTAACATCTTTACCACTTGCTCTATACTAATCCTAAGTGGGCAGAGTATGAGCTCTGAGAAGTATCAGATGAAATAACCAAGGTTTTTCATCCCACCCATGTCAAAACATGTTTAACAATTTTGGCAAGTTTTAATCTAACAACACGTAGGAGACATGTCTGAACTATTATCATTCAGAAAACATATGAGGGTACTCCAAAAAGTTTGTGGAAACACAGAATTAAAAGATAATACAAATCTTTCCATGAACTTTTTGAAGTACTCTTGTATACTGAACGCCAATGTTCCTGAGTTTATTTACAGTCACTGTGTATTCTTCTAAGCAACTGTTTCTCATCCTGTGTGGGGAAAAAACACATGTGGTCAATTCAATAACCAATGAGAATTATGTGGTGAGTCACATTCAAATGTGCTTCTATGTATTTTAAATCAACTGCCCTAGGAATTTTGTTCCATCTTCCTACGAGGTTAGATACTTGGGAAACCCTTGAGCTGGAGAACAATGAGTTACAGCTTTATTTTCTTTGGGGGTTGGGGTGGTGGTGGTGGTGATGCTACCAAGATGAAACAACTAAACTCTCAGGATTACTCAAATGAGAATCTCAAATGACAAACATGTTGTTCTCCCTTGCTATCTTGGAATAACACACAATTTAACCAATACTGATTGAGCACCTACTGTGCACCAGGTCCAGCATCGCTGATGAGGAACAATAGCTAATTCACATAGTAAGCACTCTAGAGATGTTGGTTGAATGAACGAATCAATGAATGACCACAACAGCCAAGTTGTTTGTATAGGCCATGCAGCAGTGCCAGGTGGCACTCACAGATAGCATGTGACTAGAAACTTAAGGAAAACCACTATCTACAACTGGATATGGAAATAGCACTATTTTTGAGGGGAATCTCTTCGGATAACCAAGTATTAGATTCAAGGATCCTAGCTGGCTCTTAATGATGAAAAGCTATAGTCAACTTAATTGGGTGTAGAAGTTAACTGAAATTCAGTTATTGGAGCTCACAATTCACCTTTCTGCTTACTCCATTATAAAATCTGTTACTAAATTTAGTGTATTTTAAATTTCTTTGACCATTACAAATGGGTATTTATAAATTTTAGGCTGCAGGAATGAACCTACACGGAGCTATTTATAGTCAGGGCCATTGTCTTTTTTGTGTGTGCCTTCCTTCCATGAGTCTCTTTTTCTTTACCTGAACCTATTTTAAAAAGTATACGCCTAGAAGACTATTTTATTTCTTATTAGCTATTCTACAATATGCATCATCATTATACTATTATACACCAGTTATTTTTAGCGAATCCTGATTACTGCTTCCTGGGGTTAAAAAAAAAAAAGGAGGACGACAGCGATTAAGTTATTTGTTTAGTTTTTTAGATTCAGCAGTAATTGCTGGTACACATCTCCCTGACTGCACACATGCTGCAGGTTGAATAGAACACTGAAATTACCTCCTTCATAATAGTTTGTTTTGATAATGTATTGTGTGTCGAGATGATGAGAAACAGTTGCTGTCAATTTGATTAGCCATTATATTTTTATGTTAATTGCCATTATTGGGTCCATTCTGTTTAGTGTCACCATAGAAGCCATACAATGTTAGCATAAATAACAAATTGGAGTAAATTAGGAAGATATATTTTTGCCAATTCATTTTAATTGCCCCTCAGTCCTTCCGTTGGTTAACGCAGCTGTTGACCCATAATAAGCGCTGGGTCAATATAGCTGCTTGTCAATTCAGAAATGCAAAGTGCTGTGTTGCTGGTAATGGATATACAACAACCTTTGCCAGCCAACTGAAGCAAACGAGTGACAACCCACATGAAGGAATAAAGCATCAGCCACGGAGTTTAGTGACCTGATATTAGTAGGCAGGCTAATTGAAAGTCACTGCCTAAATGGATAAGGAAAATAGGGGAAAAAAATTAAACAGGAGTTATATATTTTTTAAAAATATACCAACACCTCCTGCCCTTTTGATTCCTGACATATTTTGCAATTAGTAAACTGGTTGAAAACAAAAGGCTCTATTAGATTTTCAATGTCAAATATAATTAAGTGGTTTTAAAGAACACACGAAATGGAAAAAAACTACAATTAAAATGAACAAGAATAATACCTACTTTTGTTTTCTTGATTTTGCACCATTAATTTGTGATCACTTGGAGGTTTTTTGGTTTATTTTTTAAAAATCTTTACCATCTTTTCTCTTTTGCCTTTGATGATAAATTCTTCTAATCAAGAAACCTGACACCCTCTAGTCTTCTCTGAGATCTTCAGTGGTTTTTTTTCTCACACTTAAATGCTCATTTTGACTGTACAAGATTGGATGGAAAATACTTCAAGAAAATAAGATATTTTAACATTTCTTTCTCTCTCCAGCTTTCACTTATTGGTTTAAAATGTTCGATTTCTTGCTCTTTCCTTGAAAATTGCACTCAACACAGTGCCTAGGCTTCTTTCAGTTTTCTTTTATAGTTAGAACATCATGTACCAAAGTGGCCGATTGTGATTTAGTAAGGACAATGCTGAGCTGAAATAGCTACTGTAAGTATCATGCTCTACATTCACGTTAGTTACTTGGAGTGTTACCAGAGTAATAAGTGTGGGCCATGGGTGCACTCACATGCCTGTATACACATGGGGTAGGGAAAAAATTCTGCTTTGATACCTTGCACAGGGGAGCATTTGGCAAATATGGAAGAAATGAAGGGAAAAGGAAAATGTTTTAATGCCACTGTTTTTGATATATTTATTTGAATCCTGTAATCAGACTACATTAGAAACGATGCAAACTTCATTCTCTGTTCAATCCAAAACTACTTTACAATGAAAAGGCAGTCCTGTTTCCATTTATTGATATTAACTGGTCTCTCTCTTGAGATTTCTGATGAGGCTCTATATCAGTGGTCCTTCACCTGGCTGCACATCAGAGTCACCCTGGGAGCTTTTAAAAAATACTGATGCTCAGACCTCACCCCTGGAACAACTAAATGAGAATGTAGGGTGAAGTGCTGGACATGGGCATTTTTCAGGACTCCCAGGTAGTTCTAGCAGGCAGTCTGAGATGAGAAGTGCTGTGCCACATTTACTCGTACTGGAGATGCTTTTGGAACCATGGACTCTGATCCCTCCAACCTGGCTCAAGATAAAGAAATTTACACTAAGCGAAACAGCCTGAGACGTTTTCATGAGAATCATTTTTGACAGATGCTTGGTTGTTTAAGCAAGTTATTTCAAGATTAGGAAAAGATGTATTTTCTGTTATATAAAACACAGGACAAGGTTAAACTTAACTTGCATTTTTTTTGGGGGGGGGTTTGTTGTTCCTTTTACTGAATTACAATATATACACAAAAAGTACACAAATACTAAGTGTACAGCTCATGCACAAAGTGAATACATCAGCACCCAAAGCAAGACACAGAACATCAACAGCATCCCAGAGGCCCCTCCTGTTCCCCTCCCAGCTATTACCCATCTTCCCCCTGAGGATAACAAGAAATTTGCCTTAATAAACAACAAAAATCTTTATGTGCATGGAATCATACAGTTTGTACTCTTTTCTGTTTGTTTTCTTTTTCTCAACATTATGTTTGTGAGATTCATCCATGTTGTTTCATGCAGCAGTTGTTCATTTATTCTCATTGCTGTGAAGTATTCCACTGAATGAATACCTGCAATCAATTTATCCATTGTACAAATGATGGGCATTTAGGTGGTTCCCAGTTTTTTGGCTACTAATAATGGTGCTGCTGTGAATATTCTTGTACCTGTCTTTGAGCACATATCTATACATTTCTGATGATTACAATACCTAGGAGTGGAAACGCTGGGTCACAGGGCACACAAATGGTCAGCTTTAGTAGATAACACCAAACTGTTTTCCAAAGTGGTTGTAGTATCAATTTTCAACTAACTTTCTTTTGAACTGGTTTGATGATACAGTCTTTTACTTTAGCTTTCTATGATTTTTGCACAGGAATGTAACCAGTCTTTTTGCTCTCTCTCTCTCATTTGTAGGGACAGAACAGAACTTAGCTAAAATCACCTCTTTATCAACTTGAAAATAAATGTAACTTGCCCCTGAAGTAAATTCCCTGAGGTATGAAGAGTTGGGCTCATGACCCTAGAGATTATCCACAGCAAAGTCTTAAACTCAAATGATCTTCCATGTACAACCTAGAACATGCAAGGCTTGCCTCTTTGCATCATCAACTGGCAAATCCTCACAGAAATCAAATTCGTTTGGGTTGAGCCTGAACAATATCAAATCAGGAAGGGAAATGGGCTGCCAAAAATCCCAAAATGTACTCCCAAAGCGTTCTGATCATTAAACACCACTGTTCTTCTACTATGAGCACAGATAATCCAGCACTGACTATAACTTTAAAATATAATGAAGGTATATTAAATCCCATTACTCTGCAAAAGTAAAGATTCCGTTAATGCTAGAGCATCACAGCATGAAGTGGATTCAGAACCCTAAACCCCACTGGCACTGACAGAAACCAAGAGGTACATGTCTAGCAATGGAAAACTGGCTTAGTAGATCTTTTGCTGAAAAATCTCTACTAGCACCCTCACCACACACATGACAGAGTTCCAACCCCTCAAGCCCCCTCTCAAGAGTTCTCCACATGCCCTTCAACCGCCATCACCATCCCCTGTTGCAGTCAGGCAGTGTGTCCTTCCCACCTCTGTGCCCTTGCCCAGGCAATTCTGCTCCTCCTTTCAGGCCTATCCTTCCAGCTTTGCCTGGTTTCTACCTACCTCATCAGACCTCATAGTCAACACCACTTCTCGGAAGCCTTTTGTGCCTCCGTGATTCAGTTTGCTCCACCGACAGACATAGTCACCTCTCCTCTGGGTCTTCATGGCTCACTACATCCCTCCGACCTACAGCTTACAGCCCACACAGTCCTCACCAATTTTATCACCCCCTTGCATCTCCTATGATGCGAGCTCCCCTCTGCACTGCTGACGCCTAGGACAGGGCCTGGTGTGCAGCTGGCCATCAACAAATGTTTTTGGAAGGAAGAGATTCAGAAAACCTGTCTCGCACCTCTTATTTAGCCTTGACATATTGCCTAATGATACAACATTAGTCCCTTGAATTGATTTCTAATGTTACTTGTGTGTATCTCCCCATGGCAGACTAGAATAGAAACATCAGAGGTTTTGGCATCAAACTCAATCTGGTTTGAAATTTAGTTCTACCACTTAAAAGACTTGGGTGACCTTGGACAAATCGCTTAACCTAGTCACACCTTAATTTCCTCATCTGTAAAATGAGGCTAAAAGAAACCTCTCAGGAATGCTGTAGAGATAATGAGACACCATATGGAAAGCACCTAGCACTGGCACCGAGTACAAAGTAGACACACGATAGATCCTGTACTTTTCCCAATTAGACTACGAGCTTCTGGAGGGTTTGGATTTGTACATGGTTATAGAACCCAACACAATGCCATACCCACCATAGGTGGTCCAGAAAGCTTTGCCTAAGGAAAGCCTTTAAACTCTTGACTAGGAATGCCCCTTTTTAATGAATTCATTTAAAACCTGCTATTTCAAAAGTGTTGTATTAAAGATATGCCTTTGGAATTCCAGTACCCCTCAATTTCTGTACACCTTTAGGCCTTATATAAATGATTAGTCTTGATTATGAAAAGATTGAGATAAGCTTTCCTGTTTTCTCTGCCACTCAATTAAATGACTTATTTTTCTATCCATTTTATTTGCAATATCTACGCTAACTTAGCTGTTTTGCAAATATGGAACTACAGAGGGTGAAAAAAAAAATACTGGTTTGCCAACTCCACTGTACTTCTTTGCAAAGGAAATTATTTCCACGGGCTACAGAAATAACTTATTTGGATTACTTCAATTAGTTTTAATACATAACATTGCCACCACTTCATTAATCAGCCGCTTGTGAGGGTTACTTTTCCAAGAAGTCTTTTTGGTAATTTGATTAGAAAGAATGGTGGTGCACGTTATCATCTGATTCAGTATGTCCATCAAGTAGACAATTTACAGCAAGTTCTTGATAACCATGAGCTTTAAAAAAATGCAGTAATTTCTTCATTTCAGAATCCTATTTTTTGTAAGGATGACGTTATTTTTCAAAGTCTTTGGAAACACATTGCCAAAGCACAGGAAATATTTCTGTGCTTTAAGAGGCATTTCACTCTTTCCCCTCCCCACAGACAACCCCCCCCCCCGAATGATGCAGTAATTAAAACCTAATTATTATCTTCATTTTAAACAAAACCTAAAGTGAATACCAATTAATAACAACATACTAATGAGCATCTGCTGTGATGAAATTGAATATGAATGTGCTGCAAATTTCGGGTAATTTATTTTTTTTAGGGGAAGTGCCACTGGTCGCATTCTGCTGTTAGAAGATTATATAGAAATGTACACCATTTTCTATCAAGTCATTTCGCACATGGCAATTTCCATCTGAGGAGACAGGGCTGGCTTCAATACTGCAGATGTAGAAATATCCAAATATTGGCCATGGGGTCTTTACTGGGACTGAGAACAATTCGAGGACTGTACTTGGAATAGACTGGCCTCCCTCCAAAAGGTTTTCTTTTTTAATGTCATATTTCTAGGTTAACCCTATGCCCCCCCCCCAAAAAAAGATTGAATTTGTCCCCTCTCTTACAAGTAAAATGTATCAACACCACAATGAAAATTTAAATACAAATTTCAAGCCAGAAGAAAGAGTAACACAAAAATAAAGATGTGTAAATCATCACCTTGGATTCTCCTGGAACCTTGAGATGATCCAGAAATATTTACTTATGCTTAAGATAGAGAAACCCTTGAAATCTGTAAGTACTGAGGTAGTCAGCCAAGTTCAGATTTGTTTATATCATCACATCAAGAAGCACAATGTGGAGACGGAATGATGTTTTGTAGACTATCATTTCAAACTCCATATCTATGGTATGGACTGGTAGGGATAGATTAGTGTTGTTTAGATGTGTTCCATTTGTGTATTTCAGAGGCTTCTCCAAATGTCTGATTCTGATTTCATTTATTAAAGTATATATTCATTTAAAAAATTAAAAAGGCACACTCACATGAGCTACATACCAACTTTTAAGACATTTAAGACCTCAATATATTAAATGGTGTTCTCAAAAAAACAGATGTTATAAAATTGAAGTAGATATCTATATTGATAAAAGTATCATTTATCTGTTTTATAGATGGGGCTTCTACATGAAATCTTGTTTGGAGAAAAGGGTTTCCTTTGTTAGGCAATTTCTAAGATTTCTTTCTAGGTCTAAACTAGATAGAAAACTACAACTTGACTTTGTTTTCTTACTTGCAAAAAGAGCTACTGTCCTTCTTCCTTGGCACATTGACCAAATACATGCATCTTGTTAAAATAAAAATTCTCTACTACTTCTCATCCACCCCCGTCCACAAAAAATAGGCAAAATTGACATCTAGAATGTTTGGTCAGCTTTCTAATACTTTAATAACTAGTCCTTAAGGGTTTGTGATAAGCAAATATCAACAGTTACCAAAATTACATGGCTACTATAAATAAATTGGAGTAATACTTAGGATGAAAACTTAACCTTTTAACTTGACCTGGATGTTAAGAAGAACTCTGGGTTAGGTGACATTCCAGAACAAGTTCCACTTCAGATGGAGAAGTGGGACAAGGTTGTCATGTCTAACTCAACCACAAGGTGTTAGTCAAAGTCAACCTACCATCAAACCATGAGTCACCTGGTACTCATCAGAAAGGCAACAAACTGAGAGTCTACTATCTACTACATGCCAGGCACTGTTCTAAATGCTAGAGCTACATCAGAGAACAAAGGAGAAACACTGAAAGACCACAGGAGGTGGGTGCATCCTCTCCAACACTGCACCACAGTTAAATGCAGATATTTCCATTCATCCAGATCTCTCCTCGTGTCAACCACTGTCTTTCTATAAATTTTTAATGTCATATATCACTTTCCATTTCCTGACAGAATTATTTGTGTTTCAGTTCTGATGCTACCCTGAGAGGTCTTTGATGGTCATATTCTTTTTTTTTATTTCTCACAATATTTTCATCAATATAGCTTTTACAACTAAATTAATTACTCTGTTAACCGGTTATGATAAACAAAAACTTCAAGTCCCTTGCACCTGTATAGTAAGTGATGCTTTCCAAAGCATTCTATTCTCACAACAGCTCTGTGAGGTCAGAGGAAACAGGGATTGTTTTCCTTATTTTACAGAGTTCATTAAGATGAGGTCATTTATCCATGATCCCAGATCTGGTCAGTGAATGGCGTAGTTGCCGTTAGTTTGAAAACCTCTTAGAAAAACTGGTAGAGTCAAAATTAGAATGACTGCTCACAGTTACAATTAAGAAGGCTGCAGACTGTTATTGCTAAATGGCATCTCATATCTTGGCATGAAATGCTGGTTTAGTATTGAGCAAGGTAAAATAAAGTCCATACATACATGATATTTAAAATTAACAGAGATTTCTTGAATGCTATATATGTGTTAAAAATCACACTATATTAAAGGAAGGGCTTAATGAAGTTCAGCATGATGATTAATATCCATTTAACACTTTCTAGTTTTCAGATCACTCTCCCTTGCATTATGCTTTCTCCCATTTATCTTCAATATGTGAACTAGCTATTCTGATTATCCTCATTTTACAGATAAGAAAGCTGAGACTCAAAGAGGTTCCTGGACTTGCCTTAGGTCATACAGCTAGTAAGTGGCAAGACCCAAGACATGATGCCAGGTTTTCAGTGTCCAAGCCCCTTGATTCTTATTATTATGCTACTTTTTATTCATGCACTTTCAACTCTGTCATTCTCTGTGTTAACTGGTTCTTTTGTGGCTAGTTTTCAACCTCAAATACTTGCTTTATGTGTCAGAGGTAGTCCATTCACACACACCAGATACCTCCCTCAGGCACTTAGGCTACAGTGATGTGGTCATGTTGTCACATTCAGGGCAAAGCACACACTGGCCTGGGGGCTAGAAGCAGAGGCTGTAAAAAGAAACTGACCAAGCCAAATAGAAATGCTTTCCAATGTGTACCATTGTTGCCCCAGACACCCAATGTCTAATTCTGTCAATTTAATTTTATAATTTTTGCTCACCTTCATTCTGAGTAGTGCCTTTTAAAATTGTACCTTTGTTCGGAAAGATGTCAAAATTTGAGTTCTTAGAAGTGAAATTTATGTTCTACGCAGAGTTTGTATGTATATACTTGAGGAAGTTTTCATTTGGATTTAGAAATTCCTATTAGAACACAAAGAGGCTTTCCTTTTCTTGGTTTTACAAATAAAAAAACTTAGGCTCAGAGAGGCCAAGTAACTTCTTATTTGTAAATGGGGGGAAAAAAGCACCACCTCAAGGCACTGTTATGATGACTGAATGAAATAATACGTGCCAAACACTTAGTATAGTGCCTGGCATACAATAAGTGCTAAGTAACTGGTAGTGTAACTATTAGCTATGTACACTTGCCTTTGGGAAGTTTCCTGAAATAAACCAAACCGGCACTTGCAAGAACTTGACTTTCCCTTTTTAAAATTTTGGTGAATTTCACTCAAGAGCCAAGGCCAAACAATCTGAATAAATCACTGATGCTGTAAGCAAATGATAAAAATGATGGGGTGCTAAGACTTCAGTACCAATTATCGTAAAGAAATAAAGGCTTACTTGCTAACCTCTTCAATAGGTTGAAATAGGACAAAATACAAGGGTACTTCGAAAGGTTTGTGGAAAAATAGAATTAAAAGAAAATACGAATCTTTCCATGGACTTTTTGAAGTACCCTCACATTTCCTCGCTTTTAATCTCTTCATAGCTGTGTCAGTTCTGTTTAAGGTGCTGTCGTCTCAAGGATAGGAATAGATCATAAACACCTCAGGAGTTCAAACATCCTGGCATAGAGAGAATGAGGCCAGCAGCATAAGGTCTTTGGAAGAAGGGTGTTAAGTAAAGCCAAGGTAGGGCCGACCCCGTGGCTCACTCGGGAGAGTGTGGCGATGGGAGTGCAGCGGCGCTGGGAGCGCCGAGGCTGCGGGTTCGTATCCTATATAGGGATAGCCAGTGCGCTCACTGGCTGAGCACAGTGTGGGCGACACCAAGCCAAGGGTTACAATCCCCTTACCGGACACACACACACACACACAGTAAAGCCAAGGTACTTTAAACTACTAAAAGTAAAAATATGAAATGAAGCAAGTATATTGTGGTTGTTAAGAGCACAGACTGTGGAATCAGACTGGGTTCAAATCTTGGCTCTACTCCTTACTAGATATGTTATCTTGGGCAAGGCATCTGACTATTCTGTCTGTATGCTCATCTGTAAAACAGGGATAACAATAGTATCTCATAAAATTATGGTGCAGATTAAATGAGTTTAAATAGAGACAATGCTTAAAACAGTTGCCTGAAACACAGTAAATGGTGTATGTTTGCTTTAAATCTTTTTGTGGGGTTAAATTTGGCTACAACAAATCCTTAATGTACCTCTACAGGCTTTGCTTTGTTCTAGACTCTTTACATGTCAGTCTATGAGGAGGTTATACACCTTCCTTATAAGCTACTATGAGACAGAAATTGTAGCTATTAGTGACTAATAGCTTCATAGAACAGCACTGACTCACGTACCTAACAACAAACTTAAAAAGAATGAGGCTGAGGAATATTCAAGAAATGGTGGTCCTATTTTGGGGGTAGAGGGGCTCCAGTTATCCTTTAGCAGAAAGTGAAGAGGCAGATTTTGGAGAAGGCTTTGCTCACTATCCTCAAACCTTTTCTTTTTGATATAATTTAATCTTACATTAACAATAAAGGGTAAATATATAAAATAGTGGTTAACTGTGTAACTTCTAGAGTCAGACTTCTTCAAATCCTAGTTCTGACATTTACAGTAGGCAGAGTTTTGTGATAAGTCACTTAACCTCTCTAAGCCTCAACTTACCCATTTATAAAACATCCATTGCAGTGTTGAGAGGATTACATCAGATAATGCTTATAAAGTGTTTAGCACAAGTCTGTCTGGCACGTAGTAAGCACTCAACTCACCTTAACTATTTATTTGTTATACTCTGTAATACCCTTGCCCTGATGCTAAGATACCCATCACCACATTTTAATGTTTCTGAAACAAAGATTTGTCTTACCCTTGCTAACTATTCCTTTCTTTTTCCCTGAAACAGTTACCAAATCAGTGGTACATCTTTATAATTGGTGGCATGACAGAAGAGAGGAATACAGTAGGCATAAACAGATTTAACATTTATGCCTTCCTTGTCCTCCTATTTCATTAGTTAAGATTCAGTTCTTGTTAATATTCAGTTCTACTGGTCAGACTACATTGGCCATTATCCTTTTCTAGCCAGCTCAGTCAATGAAATAAATTCATATAACCTAACCCTAAACATGGCTCCTAGGCTCTACGGCCACAGATTCATGATCTTAACTAGCCATTGTAAAAAGAGATAAGTAATTCTCTTACTGAGATCATTTAGTGGAGTCCAATGCTTTGCACTTACTATAGGAAATTTAAGGCAGCTATTAACATAATTTAGTTACTGAATCATGGTAGATTTTTCATGATTTTTCTCAATGACATTGTATATAAGAAGCTATTCAGTAACAAGTCACTGCAGGTATACTTTTCAAATGTCAGCAAATTAATTTCAAAAAACAGTTAAAAAACAGTAACAAAAGGAAGGGTATTAACATACATGCATGTGTAATTCACTAATTCCTTATTTAAATTCTTCCAATTTGCCAGAATAATACTAGCACTACAAAAACAGAGCCAACAAAAAAATGGTTTGGCTGTTCTTTGCCTTTTCTTTTTAGAGTGCATTAGAAATTACAGTATTAGACACCTGTTTAATTAGAAACTAGGTTTGCTTGTATACAAGATCTGGTCTTTCCTACTGAAAGCTTACCCAGGCTGCCTTCTACATTCAATAGGAAACCAAACCGTTCTAAAGAGAAGTGTTTGAAAAAAAAAGCTAATGGACTTTCCTTGTAATAAAATGCACAGCCATGAATGTGTTCTCTCTCAACTACTTTCTCCTAAAAGGAAGGAAACTCTCCTTTCCTATTACTTGTTTCTTAAGCTTTTGAAACTTAAGGAATTTAAAAATTGTTTGGCCAAATGAGAAAAACAAAAACAAAAAATCTGCCCAGGCCATACATCTCCCCACTCTAGGTCCAAAGCATGGGAAGCCCTTTGATAATATATCCTATCCGATTAAAGCTCTCTGTTCCCTTTTTAAATTGTTCTCAGGATCCTGTGATAGGCTTAATTCCAGCCTCAACAGATTCAGATCCTATTCCACTGTTAATTGTTCTGCCTTACCTACCATGCTCTATCACATACTATCTGGGGTTTGAACATAAAGTTCAAGGATCAACAATTAACTATTCCTTATTTCTTTAGCCTATGTTTATGACTACATCTTATCTGATTCCTTGGCAAGTTGCACCGACATGAAAAAGTATCTTGTTTCTTCTGTTTTACTCTTGGCTCTAATTGTTCTGTAATCCTCCATGACTATAACAGAAGTGCCTCAATTTGAGCTCTAGCAGTTCAGTTTCTCTCAAATCAATTTTTACTGCCCACATATCTCACTTGAAGGTCTTGCACATTAGTCACTACCACCTTGGATATACACATTGAGGCAGATAATCCATGTCTTCATTATTCCCCTTTTTAGCCTTAGCTACTTCACTTCTCAGGTTTTCCACCATCAAAGTAAGAAAAAGTAACATAATTCCCTGAAATATGGTACTGGCATATAGTAGGTTCAGTAAACACTACTGCAATATTGAATAAATAAAGAAGGAAATCAGTCAAGTGTTGCTGTTAGCAACATTCTAAAAGTTTAGAAAGATGGGAAGTGGAGACAACTGGTTAAAAATTCAAGTTCTCATTATCTGTGAATTTCATTTGCCTTGGTAAGTGGCTTTCAAACATTTTCTTAGTAACCTCATGAATAAAACAGATAAAAGTAGAAATACTCCAGGGATGTCTATGGGTAAGATCTGGAGCCTCACCCACCGAATGCAGCTTCAACCACTTTTTAATGCTAGTAAAAATACCATGAGGTGTGTACCAAGAAGGTAGAAACTAGAGCTTTATGCTCTCCAATAGGCCAGAAATGAAAAGGGCAAATTGATACATCATCAGCTGAAGATGAGGATGTGAATTTGCTAAGCCAAGTATGAAATGGTATATAATCACAAACATTATAAGATAAAATAAAAGGGAAAAACATCTTTATAGGAATATTATTCCCCTTTAGAGCTAGCATAGGTGGGCAAGGCCTTCAGCAAAAGCCTGAGCCTTCCGTCATCCACGTCATCCACGGCCTGTAAGAGACTCCACTGTAATCTCTTTCGCCTTGCTCAGATACAATGTTTAACATTTGTGAACATAAAATAACCTTAACCAGTAATTTTAAGCCAGGAGGACAAAAAGAACTTGACTGAAACTAACCTATATTTTCAATTATTATTACAAAAATTTAGAAATGGTGCCCTTTTTTTAATGGTGTTTGTTTTGAAATGATCACCCTTAACCAACAGGAAGGGATGTTTGAAAGGGGTTTTGGAATGCTGGCTATTGTGAGATAAAGAGAAAACAAATCAGAATAGAGATTCTTGTGTTCCCTATGATGCTATTTATGCTCCCCTCAATAAACAAGATAGAAGAATGGTAACTATCAGGAAATAGATGCCTTACAGACAGTCCCCAACCTACGAAGGTTTGATTAAGATTTTTCAACTTTACAATGGTGCTTCCAGCAATGTATGTTAATGATGAGTCCTCATACAACCATTTCGCTTTTCATTTTCAGTATAGTATTCAATAAATTACACGAGGGCTGTCCAGTTGCTCAGTTGGTTAGAGCGTAGCCTTATAACACTGAGGTCACGGGTTCAGATCGCCATACTAGCCAGCTGCCCCCCCGCAAAAAAAACATGAGATATTCAATACTTTGTTATAAAATAGGCGTTGTGTTAGATAATTTTGCCCAACTGGAGGCTAATGTAAGTGTTCTGAGCACGATTAAGGTAGGCTAAGTTAAGCTATGATGTTTGGTAGGTTAAGTGTATTAAATGCATTTTCGACTTAAGATATTTTCAGCTTACGATGGATTTACTGGGAGGCAACTCCATCGTAAATTGAGGAGCATCTGTATTGCATAATAGGACGTAGAGCTCCTGAACACTACCATTATCAAAAAAACATTCTGCTCCAAAAATCCAGATTCTCCTATTCAAAACATTATATGAGTGATTAGAACTTGCTTGAGTGGCCTGACACTCTGATGTCCAAATCTATTCTATCCATTTTTTAAGCTAGCCTTAGGAAAGACCTTCTTCTTTTTTTTGTTTTGTTTTTATTCGGGAGGTGGTTTTGTTTTTCTTTGTACTTTAGCAATGACAATATTAACATTTTGCTCCCTAAGAGAGATTTTTGTCAGTTGGGATACTTTCTCCTTGGTGTGGATTCCTGGACAAAAACTTTAGCTGGGGCTCCCAGAGACACAACTATTTAGGTATGCCTTGTTTTCAGCATGGCAGCTTTGGGAATTAATTTATGATGACCTCAATGCTGAACATATAATTCATGGAATTTCTTTGTAAAAGGAGTACTGCTTGCTCTGTGTCTCCACATTTACCCTTATACCGGAAATGATTTATCTTTGAAGCAGAGTTAAATCTTATCACCAGGCCACGGAAGTTCAATTTTCTTTAAATCTTGCTTTTACAATTATCACACATAAAACTGACAGGTGGAGGGTGTGTATGAACAGTTCTATGACTTGTGACACACGTAACACCTACCATAATCAGGCTACAGAACAGTCCCACCATCTCCCAAAATTTCCTCGTGCTGCCCCTTTGTGGTCACACCATTCTCAAACCCATTACAACCACTGCTCTGTTCTCCACCATTACAGTTTTGTATTTTCAAGAATAAAAAATTTATTTTGGTCATATAAACCAAATCATACAGTAGGTAGGCTTGAGTCTGGCTTCTTTCACTCAGCATAATCTCTCTGAAATCCATCCAAATTGTTGGGTGTATCAGTAGTTCCTTCCTTTATATTGCTGAGCAATACTCCATGGTATGAAAGTACTACAGTTTGTTTATTCATTCACCCATTGACAGGTTTTGAGCTGCTTTCAGTTGTCGGCTATTATGAATTCAGCTGCTATAAATATTCGTGCATAGTTTTCTGCATGAACATAAGTTTGCATTTCTCTAGGGTTGCTGGGTCATATGGTAAGCATATATTACTCTTTATAAACAACTGTCAACCTTTTCCAGGGTGGCTGCACCATTTTACATCCCGCCAGCAACATATGAGGGTTCCTGTTGCTCTGCATCCTCATCAGCATTTGGTATTGTCAGTTTTTGTATTGCAGATATTCTAATGGGTACCTTGTCATGGTTTTAATTTGTAATCTTGCTGATGCTAGTGATGTTGAACATTTTTTTCACATTCTTCTCATCATTATACGCCTTATGGTGAAGAATCTGTTCAAGTCTTTTGTTTATATTTATATTGGATTGTTTTCTTAACTGTTGAGTTTTAAGAGTTCTTTATATATACTGGATACAAGTCCTTTGTTGAATATGTGATTTGTAAATATTTTCTCCCAGTCTGTGGCTTATCATTTTCTTCTCTCAACAGTGTCTTTTGTAGAGCAAAGGTTTTTAATTTTGCTGAGGTCCAGATGGTCAATTTTTTTCTTTTATGGATCATGGTTTTGGTTTCCTAAGAACTTTTTGCCTAACCCTAGCTCATGAAGATATTCTCTTATATTACTTCTTAAGGTATTATAGTTTTACATTTAGACCTGTGATACATTTGGAGTTAATTTTTGTATAAGGTATGAGTTTTAGGTTAAGTTTCATTTTTTCTGCATATAGATGCCCAATTTCTCCAAAATCACTTTTTTTAAAGTTTATTTATTTAAATTATTTTTTTTACTTTCTATGATGTTGTTGCAGAGCAGTTGGGGGAAAGGCAGAGAGGGGAAGGGGGAAGGAAGAAGTAGGAGGGGTAGGGTTGAGGCCTGTGGCACCCCCCTCATTCCTGCAGGGGAGACCAGGGGGCTTCTAGCAATGTCTTAGTCATTGCTGGGCTCGTTGCAGGTGTTGGGGGTGTGTGGCTGAGGCCCTTGGCCCCCCACCACCCCAGCTCAGGAAAGCCCAGGGTGCTTTCTTGCGCCAGCTTGGTGGTCCTCACTAGGCTGGGTTGGGTGTCAGGGGGGTGTGGCCGAGATCCTTGGCCCCCAACCGCCCCAGCTCAGGAGACCCCAGGGTGCTACCTGCGGTGGCTTGATGATCATTGCTGGTCTGGGTGTGGATGTCGCGGGTCATGGCTGAGAGCCCCAGCTCTCCCCCCTTTCTGGCTTGGTAGCCCAGAGGACTTCCAGTCCTTCTAGGTGTTATAGGTGTTCTTTGGTGAAATGAGCTTTACTAGTTACTAATCAAACTCTGTCTCTGGTTGTGGGTACTCTGTTTTTAATTTCAGTTCTATGTTGAATTATTTGCTGTTCCCACCACTTAAACTCTGTGCTGGAATTAATTTCTTGTCCTTTGCTTACTTCTAAAATGGGGGAACTTCCTGTGGGGACCAGTACTTGAGTTGTGTGGTTGAGCTAAATTGCTGATTTGCTGCTGATTCCCTGGGGAAGGCTTTTTGTGCAGCTCAGGTTTTAATGGTTGACTTTATAGGTACTTCCGGCTCTTGTGAGATCCAGTACACCCGGGTTGTGTAGAAACTCTGGTCTGGGCCTGAGTCTTTTCAGCAAACTGCACCCCATGCAGTTCCATATTCCTTACCAGTCTCCACTGAATGAACCTATGCTGATTAGGGCAGATCAGCTGTCCCTGCTGTGCCCCAGTGTTCTTCCAGTGGGCCTGCTCCCCCACTGCCCATGCTCCAAACACTTCTCATGGTGTGGGCCATGTGCTGGTCTCCTGCGATAACTCACTGGCCTCTGAGTGGCTCCTTTTTTCAGTTGTTGTGGCTCCTCATTCCTATGTGGATCCACGGAAACCCTGTTTGTAGTCTTGCTGGCCTGGGGGCCACCAAGGCCCTCTTCTCCCTGCAGCCCCCAAGCAACTTCAACCAAAGGGCACAGCTGTGGTTTTTGCCAGCTCCTGCTCCATATGCTCAAACAGTTGGAGCGGTTCTTTCTTTCTCTCATCAAGGCTTCTCCCACATTCATGCACTCTGTAGGTTTCTCCTCCTCTTCCCCTGAGCTCCAACGGCCCCAGCTTGGCTGTCATTGCTTTTTAATAGTTGTAAATTGGTTGATATGTGAGAGAGAATGACGCTGGGGACCATCTATTCCGTCATCTTGACTGGAAGCTCTCCAACATCACTTGCTGAAAGGACTATTGTTTTTCCATTAAATTGCTTTTGCATCTTTGTAGGAAATCAAATGAGCATACTTATGTGAGTTTATTCTCTCTATTCTCTTCCATTGGTCTAGGTGTCTATCATTTTGTCAATCATACCCTATCTTGATTACTGTATAAAGCTGTGCATTAATGCTTCCAACTCTATTCTTCTTTTTACCTATGAATTTAATTTTTTTAACAAGATATAGTATTGGACTACTGTGGTTATCTATTTCATCTCGGATGAGTTTTATGTTTGTGGTTTTCAAGGAATTAGCCCATTACCCCTAAGCTATTAAATATGTGTAGTATTCCCTTAATAATCTTTTAAAGTCTGTGGGGGGTCTAGCATTCTGGATATTGCTAATTTGTATCATCTCTTTTTAATCTTTGTCAGCCTTATCAATCTTACTAATCTTTTCGAATAGCCATATTTTGGCTTCATTGACTTTCTCTATTCTTCTGTTTTCACTTTCATTGATTTCTGTTCTCATCTTTACTATTTCCTTCCTTCTACTTGCTTTGGTATTATTTTGCTTTTTTTTTTTTTTTTTTTTTTTTTTTTTTTTTTTTTTTTTTTTTTTTTTTTTTTTTTTTTTTTTTTTTTTTTTTTTTTTTTTTTTTTTTTTTTTTTTTTTTTTTTTTTTTTTTTTTTTTTTTTTTTTTTTTTTTTTTTTTTAAGGTGCAAACTTAGATTACTGATTTGAGACCTTTTTGTTTTTCTAATATAAACATTTAATGATATCAACTTTCCTCTAAGCATTGCTTCAGTTGCATCACCCTATTCTGTTTGGTTTTTCACTTTCTCTGTTAATCACCTGATTCTTATAGCATGATTACTTAATTCTTACCTGTCAAATTAACTGGCTTATTTTACCAGCTGGGTGAATATACAATACCTTGACACTTGCTATTTGAGTATTTTACTGATTTTGTGTGTCCATAATGAATAAATAATGGTATGAGCATGCAAATATTGATAATTGGCCTATTTTGCATTACAGTATGTAATACTGTGACTCTTATTGTTTGATATGCTGTATTTTCATTTTCACCCAGTTTGAAATGTTTTCTAAGTTTCCTTAAGACCTTCTCTTTGACCCATGGATTATTTAGAAGTATGCTGTTTAATTTCCAAGTACTTGAAGATTTTCCTATTATCTTTGCTTTATTGATTTAATTCCATTATGATTGAAGAATATAATTTGTATGATTTCAATTCCTTTAAATTCATTAAGGTTTGTTTTATGACCGAGAATATGGTCTTTTTTGTTGAATATTCCACATGCACTTGAAAAGAATGTGGAGAGTGCTACTGTTGAGTGGAGTGTTCTAACCTAACAGTAAGATCCAGTTGGTTGTCAGTCCCACTATATCCTTGGTGATTTTAGGTCCAATATTTCCATCAATTACTGAGAGAGAAATGAGACGGTTACCAAGAATATTTGTGGATTATCTATTTCTCCTTTCAGTTCTGCCAGTTTTTGCTTCAGGTATTTTGAAGCTCTGTTGTTAGGTGCATACAATTTGAGTATTGTCTGCTCTTCATAGTAAATTAGTTAATTTATCATTACTTAATATTCTCCTTTATCCCTAATCATTTTCTTTGCTCTGAAGTCTAATTCTCTGCATTAATATATCCATTCTAATTTCTTTTGATTAGTATTTGCATGGCATACCTTTTGCCATTTTCTATGTCTAACCTGCCTATAGCATTATATTTGAAGTGAGTTTCTTGAAGACACCTTACGGTTGCATCATTAAAAAAATCCACTCTGGAAATTTGTTTTTTAAAATGGTACATACACATTTAGACAACCTACATTTAATGTTGTCATTGATATGTTTGGATTTGGGTCTACCATTTTATCATTTGTTTTGTTTGTCCCTTGTGTTTTTCCTTCCTCTTTCCCTTTTCCTGCACTTTTTTGGGTTGTTTGAACATTTTACCTATTGTGTTTTTGATATTTCTTTTTGGGGGGCAGCCAGCAGGTATGGGGATTCGAACCCTTGACCTTGGTGTTATAACACTGTGCTCTAACCAACTGAGCTAACTGGCCAGCCCTAATAACATTTCTTCATACAGTTTATAGTTAAGGATTCAATGTACATACTTAGAATTGAAATTTTACTTCAAGTGGAATGTAGAAACCCATATATGGGCAGGCTGGTTAGCTCATTTGGTTAGAGGACGGTACTTATAACACCAAGGTCCAGGGTTCAATCCTTGTACCAGCCAGCTGCCAAACAAAATCTGGATAGGCTCCTTTTCCCTCCCTGCTTTATGTTATATATATATATATGTTATATATTACGTCTATGTACATTGAAAACCTCAGACAATGCTATAATAATTTTTGTTTTCACCTGTAAAATATATTTCAAAGAACTCAACAGGCCACAAATACTTAGCATTTTGGTTGCTCTTCATTTTTTTTTTTTTATATATATATGTTTTGGGGGGAGGGGGCGGGTCAGTATGGGCATCCTAACCCTTGACCTTGGTGTTATCAATACCACACTCTAACTTAGCAAACCAGCCAGCCCTCTTCCTTTATTCTTGATGTTCCAAGTTTCCTTCAGTTATCATTTCCCCTTCTCTCTGAATAACTTCCTTTAGCAATTCTCAGAGCAGACCTACTGGCAATGACTTCTGTTATTCATCTGAGAATGTTTTTCATTTCACCTTTATTCCTGAAGAATACTTTTTGCTGGATATAGAAATCTGGGTAACAATTCTTTTAGTACTTGCAAAACACTGTTCTACTTCCTTTGGCCTCCATCATTTCTGATGAGAAATATGTCATCTTTTAAAATTATTTTCCCTTATAATATGCCATTTTTCTCTGGCTGCTTTTAAGATTTTTTGTCTTTTCTTTTGAACAATTTGATTATGATGTGTCTGGGAGTGGATTTCTTTGTATTTATCCTGTTTGGGGTTCACTGAGCTTTCTGCATCTGTAAGAAGTTTATGTCTCTTGCCAAACTTGGGAAGTTTTCAGACATTATTTCTTCAAGCATTTTTTTTTCAGCCCTGTGTTCCTCCTCTTCTTTGGTACTCCAATGGCATGAACAGAGTCCCCAAGGCTCTGTTCTCCCCTCCGCCCCATCTTTTTCTCTCTCTCCTTCATACTGGATAATGTTGATTGATCTATTTTCAAGTTCACTGACTTTCTCCTATCATCTCCATTTTGCTCCTGGGACCATCCAGTGTGTTTATCTTGGTTATCATATTTTTGGGGGTTCTAATATATCCACCGGACTCTTCTTTGTATCTTTTATTTCTTTGCTGAGACTTTCTATATTTCATTCACTTCAAAAGTGTTGACCATTACTTGTTGGAACATTTGTATAATAGCTGCTTTAAAGTCTTTGTTATATAATTCTAACATTGGTGTCATCTCAGCATTGACATCTTTTGATTGTTTTTTTACCCACGCAAATTTTATTTTCCTGGTTCTTCTCATATCAAGTAATTTTGAATGGTATTGGACATTTTGAACAGTATGTTATGAGTCTATGGAGATTGTTGATATTTTCATCTTAACAGGCAACTGACTTCATGAAGTTTGGGCTATGAGTTCCAGTCCACTTTCTGTGGTGCAAATGTCAGTTCAGTTGTCAAAACTTTTGTAGTGCTTTTTAGATCTGTCCCATGTGTGTACTATCCACTAGTCAATCTGGATTCTGAGTGGTCATCTTTATTTCAGTTCTCAAAGTCCTCGGTATGCTAATTAGAATTAGACCTTTCCCTTCCACAAACCCAGATATTTATAAACAACTTTATTGGGCTATTTTCCCTGAAGTCCTGTCTGTGATCTCCCTAGTACCTTCTAGTTCCCTGCAGCTAGCTCCTATTTTCAGCTTTAGTTATTCAACTTTGTCATGAACTTCTGTGACTGTACCCAATTGGGACCAATGGATAGGAAGACAGAGGAAAAGGGGGGGGGGGGGGGG
>NW_007729432.1:160437-163307 GCF_000696425.1 Galeopterus variegatus | reverse complement strand
GGGGGGGGGGGGGGGGGGTGTTAGGATTTTCCTTCTCAGAAATTGGCTCCTGCTAATGACCACTGCAGCTTTTACTGCCACTATAAGATCACTTGGGGACTGAGTCATGAGAAAAGGAAAAAAAATAAAACCTCAAACCCAGAGGAATTTTACATTTTCTCTGGGTGTTAAGAGTTCCCTTTGCCACTATTTATTTCTCCTGGAGTGCTCTCTGTCTGTAGATTGGTGCCCACACCCAGTTTTAGTCTGTGTTGCATTTGGGCAGGAGGATATTGGGGGGAAATGGCAAACTCAATGTTGGTTTGATGGTACTTGAAATCTATGCTTCATCCCTAATCTACCTGCTACTATTTATTTTTCAGAGTCTTCATGAAACTGCTCTCTGCATTCTGTCCAGGTTTTACAGTTGCTTTCAGTTGGAGAGACAAGGAGAAATATTCTTACTCCATCTTACTTGGAACTGAAATGCTGGCAGAATTTGACGCCAGAGTTTTCATCTTCTGGGAATACTTCTCCAACCCACGTTCACAACTTTAAGATCTGGATCAAAATTTATATCTTCTATGAAGCCTTACGTTACTAAATCTACTTTACCCTATCTCTTCAGGACTGATGTATTACTTCTGTAGTATATTGTTATTTTTCAAGATTTTTTTTGTTCCAAATGTCTGTGCTTAGTTCCTCAAATTGAAAGTGCGTAAGGGCAGAACTCATGGCTTCGAAACCTTTTTGTTTTTCCTGCATTTTAGACGAGCATTCTGGAGATAGGCAATATTCAATAAGTTTAATTATCTGGTTGACAGATATTCCAATCAGTCTCTTTAAAAATAAGAGTGGCTTTGTACATTATGAGGACAAGGAGAGAACAATAAAGTAGAGAGAAAGTAAGGCGCTAGTTAATCATCAAGACAAAACAAGGTGCAGTGGTTCTGTTATACCACTTGTTTTGAAAATGGTAACTTATTCCAATGCCATTGATATATCAGGGAACAATTTGAACATAGCGTGAATTTCATGTTTTCTTATGCATGATTTTGTCTGTGAGAAATACTAGATGAATGCAGAAAACTGTCCCCGGATGAACCAAGTCACACAGGAATATATAAAACATACGCGCACACACGCCTCAAACATCGATCAGCACCTCAATTCACTGTGCGTGTTATGAGCTACACTAATCCACATCTGGTGTTTGTTACAGTTTTCCTTCCAATTTCAGATAACCTTCCATCCTCCACTTCACCATGACTCACAACTGTAACCCTTCTGATGTCCACTTACATAAGCAAACTTCAGGTCTTTTTTAGGGTACAGTACCATATTTGTTGTAGTATTTATGTATTTCTTAGTTATTTTAAATGTATAAAACTATGCCACTGTTTTCATTAGGTTCCTGTATTCTTTTTTATGTATCACTGATGAAGTATTTTTGTGTTGTGCCTCAATGTCTGTGTTTTTTCCATAAATTGAATGGTTGTCATTATGTGATTTTCCATAGCTTGGTGATTTTTAGGAACACACGTTGCTTTAGAGGAGAACTGAGTATAAATGAAAGGAGAGGGAAGAGTGGTGGAAGGACGGGCATAAGGATAAAAACAGGGAACAGGATATGGAGCATATTCCCAATTCTTTCTTAATTTCAAGATTTGCCCCAAAAGATTTCCCTTTGATCTATAATCATCCAAATCAAGAGCATAGTGAGGCACCACTAAACTGGAGTCTGAAACCTAATGAAACCATAGATTAATTTGCTCTGAAGATTCAACTTCAGCCTACTGTTTTGAAGTAGAAGCAACATAGCTTCCTGAGGCTTTTTCCCCTAACATCCCTAACATTTGAATATCTAATAAATAGATTGTTTAGGAAAGAGTAGGAGAAGCCACCAAACTCTACAGCTTCTAAGTAAAAAAGCACAGAAAAGAAACCCACAAGACTGTCTTCTGTCTCCTCATCTTCACCTATTTATATCCCACTGATCTTACCAGTCTTAGTTTATATCTCACCTTTTCTATGCAATCTTCTCTCATCTTCTCCTTCTCCAACTACTTACGTGCATGTTTACACTAAAACTTAGTACAATAGTTGTTAATTACTTCCCAGCACCCCTTCAACATACCTGCATATGGACAAACACATACCCATCTGAGACAATAGCTCATTCCAGCTGTGATTCTTATGATTTTCAGGGATCTGTGCATGTGTGTGTAGGGAGGTAGGTGTGTGTGTTGCAGGGGGAAAAGGGGGGCAGATCTGTCTCTGGTCCAGAAATTCTGCCTCATTGGCTAGACTGTGTGTTGAAAGTTGAGCACAACTCACCTTTTTCCAAAAGCCTGTTAAAAGCAAGGATACTGCTATGCCATGTGGGGTCCACAGGCAAGATATTATGTGTCTCTTGCATAGCAAACAGTCAACTATTAAGTCTGTGTTTAGGAAGAACCAGTGGTTTGGGTAAGAAGTCTATGCATTTATTTACCTTGAGAATTACTCATTTTTAGGTGAATAATTAAATATATTAGAATTCAATTCAGAATCACTATACTGCAGGAAAGAATCTCTCCTCCATTTCCTTCTATATAATAACATGGGAAAAAAAGATCTCAGTAGCAAATCCTATCAGTTTTAACTTTAAAACGCATCCAATATCCAATCACTTCTCATAAATTTCCCTGCTATCCCTCAGGCCCAGCTGCCATCATCTTTTGCCTGTATTACAGCAGTCAAAGCAGTCTACTTAAAGTAAGATCATGGGACTCTGCTCAAAACTCCCAAATAGCTCCCTATCTTCCCTAGAATATAAGCCGAAGTCCTTATGATGGCTTATATGGCCCTCCTTGATCTGTTTTCACCCCTGCCCCCATCTTTCTCACCTT
>NW_007729432.1:120437-155437 GCF_000696425.1 Galeopterus variegatus | reverse complement strand
ACTGGCTGGGTTTGTGTCTTCTGCTTTCTTTGTGATCTTCCACTTTTCTACTATGGTGACTGAAAACTCTTCACATAATTTTCACTATTGGGTCACCTCTAGTTTTTTTTAGGTCCATGGTACAATACTTTTGCAGGTCTAATTAGTTAACACTTATCAGCAAATCATACTATATTCTGTGATTTATTACTATGGATGGCCCTGTCTTATTACTCTCACACTTAGTCAAGACTCTTCAACCAGGATTATTATGGTCATATACAGTCTCTTCTGCCCAATTTTCAAAACCATATTTTTAAAAAATTATGACTCCTCTCCTTGAGAACAGACTTCCAGGGCAGAATGAATAAAAAGAAAGCACTTCTTTTAAATATGCTGTTTAAAATACCAGATTGTCAAAGGGGATAGACCCCATGATTTTTCAGTTCAAGGGCCAATACAATTTTTTTTTTTTTTTTGTCTTTTGTCTTTTTCTGTGTCCGGCAACGGATCGCAACCCTCAGTGTTGCCCCTGTACCGGACCGGGGACCGGCAACGGGATTGCAAACCTCGGTGTTGCTCCCGCGCCTCGCTCAGCCAGTGAGCGGGAACCGGTCTGCATGTGGGATCCGAACCCTCGGGCGGGAGCGCTGCCGCGCTTCCCAAGCGGCGCACTTATCCAGTGCGCCACCGGGCCGGCCCCCAATACAATTATAAAACCATGATACTATCAGCATCTGATCAACAATGTTATGGTTTTCCCTTGGGAGAAACCTTTGGGTTCTCTACAAGGGTTGTTGCCTTGTAGAAAATCACAAGCTAAAAACAAAGATAATTAGCAACTGGTAGAACAATCCCAGACAAAGGGTGCTGATTTAAATGGAGCAGTACCCACCTGGAAGAAGGCAACTATCCACTGCTTTGCTCATAAATGCACTTCAACATTTTAATCAATACTTTGGAGAAGATAGAAGAGAGAAGGCTAATCACAGCATCAGAACTACATAAGCCAAAAGGCTGGGCACATGGGAGAATCAGAATCCAAAAATCCACAATGGGACAGTGATGGGTGGAGGTCAGCAAAGGGGAGATTTAACAGGATTCACTCAAAGGTCTCTGTTGCACAGAGTGCTGGTTGGTGTCCAATACCCACTCCACTCTTCCTCTTTAATAACAAAAAAGAAATTATCTCCATGTGCCTAATTTCTGGCCCATGAAATATAAGCAGGAGTGTTGACTGGGATTTCTAGGAAGGCTGATTAAAGAACTGACACCTGGGAGGCACATCCTTTTGACCCTTCAACCCTGTGACAGCTCAAAGGAGCTCATGCAACCTCCTTGGACCACACTGTGACCTTGAGTATGGAAGCTTGGCACTACCGATGATAGAGAAGGGCGAAAAGAGTCTGTGCCCCTGATGACTCTGTGAAGATACAAGAGCAATCCTAGACAGCCCATACCTGGATTTCTTTCACATGATAAAAATTAATGTTTCTTAGAGAATTAAATGTCTATTCTGTTGAAGTTACTGTTAGTTTTGGTTTCAATTACCTTTAGCTCAGTGAAATTCCTACCAGTTATGGATTGAATGGGTCCCCCAAAAGATATGTTGAAGCTCTCACCCCCAGTACCCATGAATGTGACCTTATTTGGAAATAGGGTCTTGGTAGATGAAATTAAGGTTAGATGAGGTCATACTGAATTAGAGTGGGCCCTAATCTAATATGACTGGTGTCCTTATAAGAAGACTAGAAGAGAAAGAGACACACAGGGAGAAGATGGCCATGTGACATCAGAAACAGAGATTGGAGTGATGCATCTACAAGTGAAGGAACACCAGGGATTAGCAGATGCTGGAAGAGGTAAGGAAGGATTCTCTCCTTTAGGTTTCAGAGAGAGAATGGCCTTACCAATACCTGGATTTCAGACTCCTAGCCTCCAGTACTGAGACAATAAATTTCTGTTATTTTAAGGTCCTTTTTTGCGGTACTTTGTTAATACACTACCTGATGGAGTCTTACACTAAACCCTAAATAAGCCATTTGGGGCTAAAAAAACGTGATAAGACATGGCTTAGCAGTTATATGTGCAAAAAAATTGTTATGTATTTTGGTATACAGAATGCTCAAAGACAAAAACACTGTGAATATGGATGTCAACAAAGATAATGACCTGAATAGAAATTTACTATCTATTTATTTATTTTTCCTTTTTTTGTCTTTTTTACTGACTGGTATCGGGATCGCAACCCTCGGTGTCGCGCCCGTACCGGGGACCGGCAACGGGATCACAACCCTTGGTGTTGCGCCTGCACCGTGCTCAGCCAGTGAGCGGGAACCAGTCTCTACATGGGTTCCGAACCCTCAGCGGGAGCGCCGCCACGCTCCCAAGTGGCGCACTCTCCAGTGCACCACCGGGCCGGCCCAGAAATTTACTATCTAGAAAAGGTGGTGGTAGCGGTTTATTTGACTCCACACTAGCTCTAGTGAGAGCACTTGAAGTACTGCATGCAGTTTTGGGATCCTTACATTGTCAGAACAAAAACTCCGAACTAGGTTTTTGTCTTTTTTACTGACGGGTAACGGGATCGCAACCCTCGGTGTCGCGCCCGTACCGGGGACCGGCAACGGGATCACAACCCTTGGTGTTGCGCCTGCACCGTGCTCAGCCAGTGAGCGGGAACCAGTCTCTACATGGGTTCCGAACCCTCAGCGGGAGCGCCGCCACGCTCCCAAGTGGCGCACTCTCCAGTGCACCACCGGGCCGGCCCAGAAATTTACTATCTAGAAAAGGTGGTGGTAGCGGTTTATTTGACTCCACACTAGCTCTAGTGAGAGCACTTGAAGTACTGCATGCAGTTTTGGGATCCTTACATTGTCAGAACAAAAACTCCGAACTAGGATCATTATTCTGAAAGCAGAGCATTACAGAAACAGCTGAAGGCCTAGGAATCTGGTCTAGCAAGGGAAGGCTCAGGAAGATAGCTACCTTCAAATACCTAAGAGGCTCTTATTCATGGGTATAGAACAGGTGCTGAGTAAATGCTTACTGAAGGCAGAGGAAGGGATCAGTCTAGCTTCGTGTAGTACCATTCTGAAGTAGGACCAATGAGTGAGCCACAGGACATAAATTCAAGCCAAATGCAAGGCCTTTCTACCTAATGAAAAATAAAATAAAATAAAGTTTAAAGGTATTCTAAAAGAAGCAAGCCAAATGTCCAACAATGTATGAATGGATAAACACATTATGGCATTTGGCCATAAAAAAGAATGGAGTACTGATCTATGCTACAACACAGATAAGCCTCAAAAATGTTGTTAGGTGAAAGAAGCCAGATACAAAAGGTTACATATCATATGATTCCATTTATATGAAATATTCAGAATAGGTAAATATATAGAGACAAAAGCTGTTCAGTGGCTTCCAGGGCCTAGAAGGAGGGGGGAATGGGGAGTGACTGATTAATGGGTATGGGGTTTTCTTTTGAGGTGATGAAAACATTTTGAAACGAGATAGAGGCGATGGTTGCACAACATTGTGAATGTACTAAATGCCACTGCACTGTTCACTTTAAAATGGTTAATTTTATGTTATGAGAATTTCATCTCAATTTTAAAAAGTATATTGAAAAAGAAGGCTAGCACTTGCTTGGTGGTTAAGAGAAGCTGTACATGGAATTTAGTAACCTCTTTATAACAAACAAACACATCAAAATCACAAGTGAGAACTCTGAAAGATCCCTCCTAGTAAAACCCCATTCTCTACTGCAGAATAACCAATGACTAGGTACAGACATTTAAGAGTTTCCATAATAGTTCTAAGGTTCTTCTCCTGCACCACTCATGCTTACTGCTTTAAGAGACCACAATTATTTTCATGCTTTCTTCTTATGCAGAAACAAGACATTGCCACAGACAGCTTGGCAACATTCTCACCATACCTAACCTACTCATTAAATCAACAATTTGTTCAGCCACACTCATTTTGAAATGGTAACATACGGCGATCATAAGGTCCTTATTTCCTCTCTCCCTTGAAGGACAGAAGTCCTATATGGTACACATGTTCTCTTTTAACTATTTTACAAGTGAGGATAATGTGAGAAACCCTAGGGGTGTCCCAAAGTAGGACTACAAGTCATTTCACTGCTTTCCTCATCAGCAGCCTTCAAGAAATTTAGTTGAATAAACATCTGAATAAAGGGCTACAGCCCCAGGGGCTATACAATTTCACAAATTATTTTTATCATGGCCCAGGGAGTCACATGTAGACATTTTCTCAGCTCCACATCAAGAATAAAAATGTTAATGAGAAAAAAGTTTAACTTGGTTTGAAATCTTAGTTCTACAATGAAAGATTAATGCTTTTTTTTTAAAAAAAACTAAAGTTTTATTTTTGGTGAACTACATAATACAGAATCATCTTTGGTTCAGCTCACATCCATACACATTTGGCCACATTGAAAAGTCAAAACCATGTCCTTAAAATAAAGATATTAAAATATTTTTTGTCTAACTTGGGTAAGCCCTGTCTCTATCAACAGTGTGAAAAAGGGTTCTATTTACTTAGTAACTTAAACATGCATCAAAGTTTTCATTCTTGTATTTAAATGCACTTCCTATATTGCAGAGAATACCCAGAGAATATTTTTTAATAAGCAGCAACTTATATACTGTTAAATTCCTGTGAGCCTAAAAAACTTTACTGCTATATATATTTTTAAAGTATCTGAGAAGAGCAAAGAGACATCTAAAACCCTGAGAACAAAACTGTCCCTGCTTTCTTCTCATAATTCTGGCAACGTGAGTCAGAAGAAGAGCCAGCTTTCACACTCCAAGTCAATTCTGGAAAGTACTCATGTTAACCGCAACCCAGGACTAAATCAGAGTAGATTTATTACGTGAGGGTGAGACTAGCACATTAAGAGGCTAGTGCTTTACCATCAAACTTGAACGACATACTTAAAGTCCCCACTAGTCTAGTACTAGGAATATCTGATATTTTGTCCAACAGATATTTACAAATTGTTTCCTCACAAATATCAATTTTATGTAGTCTACATAATGTTAAACTAGTTTTATAAATAAGGAAATATCTTGTTCATTAATATGTCCCCAGTATCTATCAAAATACTTATAAATAATCATTAAATGAAAGTAATGTATGATTGAGACACAGCAACTGAGATCTTAAGAACCAAATTGAGCATAATCCTGCAAAATAGACTCTTTGGAAAGCCTTATAGTAATTATAATGATTCTGTCTATTGCACAATTGTTTTTGGTGCATCTCTGGAACTACCTCTGTAAAGATGCATATTTTTCCTCCTACTAGAAAAGCTTGGGAACCTCACAAGTAGAATTAAGAAATTCTCCACTCATCATTAGCAACTCAAAATGGAGTACAGAAGAGAGGGCTGAGTCCCACTGTCAAGGTCCCTGTGAGGAATGGCTAAGGACAGTATCACCAACCAGGACGCTCTGAAATCCAGAGGGTCATGTCCTGAGCAGCAATGTGACCCAAGGAGCTAATCTATGAAAACTTCTCCCTGTGAAGTGTTGCTGATAACCTTGGTAAACACCTGCCTAAAATGCCAGTTTTGAGAAGGACAAGGATATGAAAGAAAAAAAAAAGTCACTTTGAAAAGCCTGTGTAGGTTCACCCATTAAAAAAGGATAATAAATGATAAAAGATGACCTGATATATTAAACCACTACCAGCAACATCATCAATATTTATTGAAAGCTTAATGACCTAATGGCTATACACTTTTCTTTTACCTTCTCTCACCAAGAATGGAATCATAAAATTGGCTGACTTTCTAAGAAGTAATTCGATTTTCATTGAATTTGACTTATGAGTTAGATATTTAAAAAGTATCAAAGACAGCATCAGTTCATGAAAGCAAGGTGACTCCCCTAGAGCCTACAACTGGATGAGTAGTCACATGAAATATATACACTTTTGTTCTCTTTCTGTACCTGCTGATGCAAGTCTTGAGATGAGACTGACGTAAAAAGAATTTGCTATGACAGCTAATTCTCACACGTTGAACATTTATAAAAAATCTGCATTCCACTTTGCTAATTATTGAAGGTATATAAAAAATAAGGTAAGAAACATTTCATGCTTATCAAATTAGTTAAAAATACATTACTGATAATGTCCAAATGCTGGAAAGGCTGTGGTAAAACTGGTATACTCATAAAGTATTGGTGCACAGTGTAAGTTGGAAAACCCATTAGGAAAGCAATTTTATAATATAAATCATGACCATGTTGTATTTATGCATTTTGATATGTACTGTTGATAAGAATTTATCATAAAGAAGTATTTCAAATAAAGAAAAAATCACTTAAGCAGGAAAATATTCATCACAAAATTTCCAGTAAAGAGATACTGAAAAGTAGCATAAAATAACCAACAGAGGTATAGTTAAATTCATGTTTAAAATTTTTGGTACTGAGAACGAAGTAGCAATGCAGGAAAATGCTTGACAAAAGATAAATAAGATACAAAAGCATATTTTCACCGTGACTGCAACCATATGAAAAAAAATACAGATATGCAAAAGAACAACGGACTGCACAATAGTGCTAGTTATTTGCCGTTCCTGACTTCTTGCCAAATTTTGTGAAATGATGATATATTATCTTAAAATTAAAATAAAAAGCCATTAGAATTTTAAAATAAAATATTTCCCTAAAAATAGCCTGTGTATCAACCTTTTTCCGTAAAAAAGATTTAAAGTCAAAACTTGGTTATAGAACCTCTGCATTAAAAAAATCAGTAAATATGAGGGTACTTCAAAAGTTCATGGAAAAAATGCTGCGGAGTTGGGGGAGGGAGAATGGGGAATGACTGTTTAATGGGTACAGGATTTCTATTTGGGGTGATTTTAAAGTTCTGAAACTAGATAGTGGTGATGGTTGCATAACATTGTGGAAATACTTAATGTCACTGATTTGTATATCTTAAAATGGTTTAAATGGTAAATTTTGTTACGTGGATTTTATAATAAAAAAGAATTTTTAAAAAAGAATTTTTAAAAATGTTCATAGAAAAAAATGGAATTAAAATATAATACAATCTTACCATGAACTTTTTGAAGACCCCTTGTAAATAATAGGTTCCCACGTCTTACCACCTTCTCACCAAAAACCTTACAAATCCTCAGGCTAGATCACTTTCGATAGTGAGGCACATTATAGTCCTGTATTGGCAAGGTAGATTGCACATTATCATACTACAGGTTCTGAGAAGATTTGAAATAAACTTCTTTAACTCTGGCTAGCCCAGCATTTACTGAAACCCCCCTTTGTTTGGAAGACATACACACATTCTTCTCACCACAGTTTGGGAAATGGTGCTTGGGCCTATGACGCTCAAAGGGGGCAACAGAAGGAAGGCATCTTAATTTCCAAGGAGGTGTTTACAGACTCTACGCTCCCAGTTGGGAGTCACTAAAGACAATATGCCTTTTTCCTAAGGTATATATTTTAAGGTAGAGAAAAAGCTTGAGAACTACTGATTTATGCAGCTACTTACAAACAACTTAACTCCACTGAGGGAAGAAAACACAAAAATAAACCTTTTCAGGTAAAGGTTTGGGAGATTTCCTGGCTCCTACAAAAAGGGGTTCTGATCAAGTCCAAAGACAATAGCAGTTTCTACAAAGGAACAGCATCTCTTCTGTAATTATGAAATGGCTAACAAAGAAATCTGAATAATCCATATAAGAACTAGTCAGTTTCCCTTTTAGTTATACATATAGTATTGCTCATGAAATGTAAAAAAATAAAGTATATATCTTTTTGAAGTCCGGTTATTTAAAAAAAAATACATATGTATGTGGAAGTAGGGTGTCTCCAACGGGTAAATACCCAGTATCCACTCCCCAGAGCTGAGGGACGGGCAAATAGCCCTCCACCCCCTTCTACACAGTTCTTTAACATTATAAGACTATTACCTCTGGTCTAAGTGTAGCTTTCATGCAGGCTGGGCAAAGAGGCCCATTTCGGGAGAACTGAAGGGGTAGGTGCCGAGTTCTATTGCGACATGTTGGCTCCTCACATATCAACCAGCCCTGGGGAGAAAAAAAGAGAAAACTTTAGTCTTATCATCACCATGGACAAATACAAATAATAAACCCTTTTGTTATCAAGATATACTAATTTTATTCAAACCTTCCTTACAGATTCTGAAATAGCTCTAGTTACCTTTCTCTCCTGATATGTTAATTAGATCTATGCTCCAAACTTAAAAGTTAGGAAACCCATTAAGTTAAGAAAAAGAGATCACATGAGATGTTACTTCCCTTTTCTTAAAAACAAACAAACAAAAACCTTCCCCCACATACATACATCAAAATCTCCCAATAAAAACTTCCGTTACATGCAGAATGTAAACCATTGGGTTTTAGTTCATTAGTAAAGACCATTATCAAAGTCAGGATTGTACCACATAGAAATGAATGACCTTTCCAACAGCTGCATAGACTGTTGGCTAGTTAGTTAATTGCTGTGCTCAGTTTCCTTCTTTGTAAAATGGGTACAACAGTACTTACCTTATAGAGTTGTTATAGTGATATAATACATTTAAAGTGCTTAGAACTTGGAATAAAAGAAACAATAAATGTAAGCAATTATCTCATTTAAAATCAAAACAGATTCTTCAATATAGATTCGTCTATATAGATTGTCTGGAGGCACAACTCTGGCTATAATGTTTTCAAGGACAACTTCAACTGACCACTATTTTCCAGACATTTGAAATAGCCATTGCCCCCTTCTCTGTCCTTTAGAACCCTCTTCTCATTTCCCTTCGTCAGTTACTCTCCTTTGCTGTTCTTGTTTGAATTTTCTCATAGTGATGCAACAACATGCCTGTTATCTTAAATCAGCATTATGTTTGCTATAAAATTTATCTGTTAAACACGGAAAACAAAGCTCAGATGGTGACAGTAAGGCACCAAGGTCTGTGGGCTTTGGTGTTACATGTATTGCCTGAGGCCTAATAAGCATAAGGCAAATGAAAGGTGAGGTGCTAGGGTATAAAGGTGAACAAGGTATGCTCCCTTGTCTCAGGGTGCTACTACCTGGGGAGCCACAAGTAGGGACCTGAATATTTGTAGGTCTTGCAGTGTTTTGAGAAACAGCAACTTCTGAAATGGTCTTTATGAGTGTAAGTTTGCTAGGTGGAAAAGGTACGAAAAACAACTTAGGCAGAAAGAACAATATATGCCAACAAATGAAGGCCAGAAAAGGCTGTGCTGTGATATCATTAAGAAAGGGATCAATATCACGTAGAACCCCATTCCCTACTTCTAAACCGAGCAACCTGTTGGTCTTTTATCCCTAGATAAGAGCAGTATATACATGATGGTTGCTTAATTAGGTTAGGTACTTTAGTCTGCCACTTAGTAGTGTTTCCATGTGGTGTTGATCCAAAGCTGAGGGACGCCCTCACTCAATGCTGTGAGGTTTGACCTCATTCCTCAGAACAGGCACTTCTTAGAAGTAGCTATAACCAAACTCAAGGGAAAGCATCAAGAATCAGTTCTTCTAGCTCCATCTAAGGCTTTCACACAGAAAGTACACTGTACAACTTTTTGACTAAAAAAAATTTCTACCTTTAAAGTATAAAATTCACCTAATCAGTACATTCATAGTAAGCTTCATTACTACCTTCATTCATCAGGCTAAACTATTTTAAAATTTAATTTGAACTTTTCAGGTAGAGGGTCTCAATGAGACCTTATGAAACTTTTAATATATGCCAGAATTATATTAAATATTACGGGGAATAGGCAAAGTTGCCCCAGGCACAGAGTTTCAGGAAAACAAGGTCTACATGCAAAGACTAAAAGCAAGTCAGTATGGTTTGGCTTTAAAATCAAGTTGTGTGGGGCCAACTATAAATGCTAGACAATACAGAGGAGAGAGTCCTGTCTGAGACAAACTACTACCACCACAGCATAAGACCATGAACCAGAATAAAGAATTGCTGGTTCTGAGTCACAGGCAACTATTTGTTCCAATTCCTAGGACCTACTACCCATTTTCTTGAAGAGACATTTATATTCATATTTCTGAAACTCAGATGGATTTACATTTGACACATACAGTTTAATGATGTATTTATGTTTACTTCAAAAAAGCTGTTAAGAGTGCAGCTCACAATTGGCCCCTTAGAATTAAAGAAACAAGATATTTTGGTTTAGCCTATTCTAGGCATGGGGACACAGTGGGGAATAGCAGAACTGACAACAGCAAGAGGTATTAAATTTTAAAGTAGCCTATAAACACTGAGGGTGAGACTAGTTGTTTCTGAAGTTCCCGTGTAGGCATATTAATAAAGGAAACAGTAGAATTCAAGCAAACCATGTATGAAAAACGCAGAACTGGACCACTCCTTTATCATTCATTTGGGTTTGTTACATTATACTTGATATCCAAGGCCTTATACGCTTTGGAATGTGTAGTTAGTGAACACCGCATAGTTGTAATTCACTCAACTTTAAACAAAATAAAAAATAAGCAAGCAGACAGGTAACAACCATCATGTTTTGAGACAATAAATTAAGTACCAGAATACAACCTGTAAGTTAAAACTATTTTTTAATTTTTAAAATATAATATTCAAAAAGCTAAAGTTCTTTTCAGATGTTTTTGAAACTTGATTTTGTCAATTTACTACAACTTTATGACTCACTAGGTGAGCTGCCAACAAGGGAGATGCTAAGTTGTCATCTCACCTGTTTTTAAGCAAACACCTAACTCTATCTCTGACAGAGTTACTAACTAAATGTCCTTCCAAATCACATAGAAAACAGATAATATAATTTATCTAGACTTCCTACCAGTTATAATTAACATTAAAGAGGTCTTTTTTTCTTTGTCACCTCTCTATTCAGTGCTTATTTGGGTTTGTTTGTACTAACTATCGGTTAATCTCCCCTTACAAATGACAACAATAACTAGTGCTATTATGCATGGAAATTAAACATGTTGATAACTGTGAGAAGGGAACTGGGGCTGAAAAAAAAATATTAGAAGCCTGTAACTCTTTATGCTTCTTGTTTTATTTTGATAATTAAGCTTTTGGTCATGGTGTATTTTAAACAAAACTCTTCTATGGGGGAAACAGTCGGAGATAAGCTTTGCTTCAATTCAATTTCATCAAGTACATTTTGGTTAACCCTTTGTTCCCCCAACAAATGTTAACCGACTAGCCTAAATCTAACTTCCAAGGAACATTTATGTTGTTAAAAATAAATATGTCAGGCCTTTAAAAATATTCCATGGCAGGACAAATCAGTACAAGATCTCATAGTAAATCTTGCTTCTCAAGGGTGATAAAAACAAAGCAAATGAAAATACTAATACTGTATAAGTTCACTTTGAATTATTACTCACAAAGATAAAACTAAACTTATTTTCATTTCCCATTTTGGAAAATAATGTATAGCCCAAGGCTGTGTTGACAAGTCAATGTTAGAAGAAATTTTTAATAGAAAGTGTAGTTCCTTGGAAGTCCAATCTATAAAAAGGTTTGGGTTTTAGTAAAAACCTCCAGAACCGTTGTAAGGATGTCTGCCATCCAAGTATATCATTTTATTATGTAATGCCACACACAAATTGTCACAACCAACAGGAATAAGGTCATCAAGTTTTCATTTGACTAGCTTAACCACATTTATAAGTAGAAGGTTCAAAAGAGGTGAAGCCAGCCTGGCCAGTAGCAAAACAAACCTTAACCAAAACATGCAAAGCTCTATTACCTGTTGCTTTAATCTCAGCATCACTAATTCCTTAAAATCATTGTGTACGGAATTGTGTCAAATGCTGATTGGTTCTGATTGCTAAATTATATTTCTGAGGCCTCAACTAAAATGGTTTCTGTCTGCACATGCTAAAAAGGGATCGATTTGCACTTGTAACTGAGGCGTTCCTGGTAGTTGCACCTTAAACAAAAACTGTTATTCACTTGTGTACATTTGTATTTTTAGAAGAATGCACATGCAGAAATCATACAGATGTGGAAATGTGGTACATAGGAGGGCCTCGAAAATATCTTTTGAATAAACGAATGAATAGAAACGATAAAATAAAAATACAGAGGAGCAAGTTTATGAAAAATAATAAGAAAGGGTCTAAAATTCACAGGAGAAAGAAAAATCACAGTAGTTCTCATACTCTTGAGTCAAATATATGGTGGGTCCTTCTCCCATTCCCAATCAGTCACTAAGTCTATCTACGGTCATTCCTTTATTGTCACATTACATCAACCTCACCCAAGCCCAGACCTGAGAGTTGTCTACTGTAGTAGCCTCCTCTCTGGTTTCCCTGACTCCGTTCTCCCCCCCAATCAGTGCAGAGTTGTCAAGTGTAGTTTCCCAGGGTTCTCCACTCCCATTCCCCAATAGTATACCCTGCATAGACAATTAAGAACAAACTCGTTGATCTGGCTTTCAAATCTTTACAATCTCATTCTGTCCTCCCCTTTTTCATCATACTCTTAGGCAAACTCTTCACCCCACTGGATTGGTTTTCTCACTGTGCTCACCACATCTTGCCTATTTTCACCTCCTTGTCATTGCTCATACTGGAGAACCTCTACCTAAAATGTCCATTCCTTGACCATCAGTTCCATTCCTCTTCTGTGAAATTTTCCCAGCCCACAGCAACTTCTTCTATCCTACCTGACACTGAGCACACACTGCTTGGCACTGTCCCTTAACCATCTTATTTTACTTCTCTAACTAGATGGTCAGTCCGCTGGGGATGATCTGCTTTGAATTTGGTAGTGTCCTCCTTAATCTCTATCACAAAGGTTTTCTTACACTCAATGAAGAATACAGAACTAGGGTTATGAAAAACTGCACGTGAGTGGTGTTCCTTCCCTCCCATTTATTAATGGGCAATTTTGTGTAAGTCACTGAACCCACTGAAACTCTGAGCCTCAGTTTCCTTGTCTATAAAACAGAAGGTAATAATATTTGCCCTTCAGAGGATCAAATAAGCAAACTCACAAAAATGTTCAGTAAATGTAAGATATTGTTATTATCCTACGTATGCCTCCAGTATTGGGGAACATCATTACTGAGCTACAGCTGACAATGCACTATTAAAGATGTACTATTTTAACCAGGAAAGGGTCAGGTCAGCTTCCACCTGGTGTTATTACAAAATGGAAAACTACAGTGATGGATAAATGGTAAGATTAGGTGGAGCTGCTTCTCAATTTGATTGAAAAATATTAAATCTATGTCAACATAAGTGAAATTTTCATATGTTTTTCCTGACAAAACTATACATGATCTGAAGTTACAGATGGCAGAATTGACAGTAAGGGAAGAGGAGGTGGTCTTTGCTTTATTTAGGGATTCATAGAGATTTTCAAGAGACAACATAGTCCTGCAGTGACATATGATTTAGTTTAAATTTTAACGGCTCTCCAGGAGTACAGTGATAGGGTCACAGGGCACGATCTGCCAGCATGTCTGCTCTTTCAGAGTGCATCACATCATTACTAGTTTTTGTTAATGGCCATCAACTGCTCCTCTCCCCAAACTATATGCACTTTGAGAATATCAGACTCTCTTTTTACTCAAAACCATTTATAAGTATTCTGGGGTTCCCTTGCAGGGACATTTTTCTGTCAGAGAAATATCCCCAGTTTTTAAAAAAAAGTGGGTCTTCTTATAGATAGTGCACAGTATGGGCCCACAGCTGCTTTTGAAGAGTGACATGTTGTGATTTGGGATTTCCAGAAATATCAAAAAACAAACTGCTTTCTGACCCACATTTGCACCCAAAACTGGGAGAAAATTTCCCTAAGATCTCCAGGGGAAGTTTTAACAGGAATATAATTTTGCTTTTAAAGTTAAATCTTCTACAACGCAGCATGCTGGCATGTCAAAGAGTGATTATTAAGTCTCAGAGAGGTGCCAGGGAAGGAGATGAAAGAGCAAATCAGGAAAAATAAATATATAAACTAACTATCCAACAAAGTTAATACAAAAATATTTTGAACAAAATTATCAAAACAGAAGTGGAAAGTGCCTTGTCGGTCAATGTAAGAATTTTAAAAATTATTAAAATTGATTTTTAAAGTCAGACATCTCTTTAAATGAACAGTCATATGTCATTTCATCCAAGTTATTTGAAACTTATTGATCTTATCATTTGTGCAAGGACCAGACTCTGCCATCAGTTTGCTGAAAGGATAATGGAGCACTCCCAAACTGTTATGATAGGTTAGATGCAAACAGTGGTCCTCATTTAAACACATAGAATAGTACTACAAGTGGACAAATTCCACCTCAGCAATTGTATATTACATGATAAATTAGCAACTTGGTCTGCTTTACCTTACATCAAATCCAATTCCATAGCCTTGCTATTTTAATTTGCAATCAGAGCTTGAGCATCAGAAGATGTACCTGAGGTACATTAAAAAGCCCCATGCAAGCCATCTTCTCCTGCTATACTGTGAGCACAGAAAGCCAACAATTACCAGCAATTGTACTTTACCACTGTAGGACAATACTAGAAGAGTTAAAATTGTCTCCATGCAAGGAAGTGGCAAAAATATACTCAAAATGACTTTATATGGAAAATTACATTTTGGGGGAAAAAAGTTCAATGAAGGACATGTAGCTTTCTGTATGGGCAACTGAAAACCTTTCTTGGTATATTCAAGCCTGTTCTATAAAACACTCTCCCTATTCATCCAACTCGAAAGCAAGCTACATTCTTAGGCTATAATAGGTCACAACTAAGTACACAGTACCTTGCTTCAGGAATAATTTTACTTTGTCTGTCAACTGTCAACAAAGCACAAAGAGCTCATGTAACCCAGCCATGTACTGTGGATGTTAGAGATCTAACAAAATACAAATAATAAGAACACAAGATTTCACAGCCACCCTACTTTCACTGTATATGAGAAAATGAAAGCACTTTCCTCTCCACATCCCATTAATCTCCATTGTATTACAAATCTTTTCATAAAATATTTTTTCCCCTATATGAAGTTACAAGTGACCTGGGGATATAATATTCCAACTGTGATCAATGTCCAAGGAAAAGGAGGAAAGAATCAAACGGAATGAGATAGTAAAATGGGTACTCTGGTGCTTATATTATTTTAGTGATGAAGCCTCTTAGAAAAATTGTCCATTACTTTCATCACCATTCCTGCCTCTCAAGTCTTCACTCTTGAAATGCACACATAATAATGAATAAACTTCAAAAGTAAATTCAAGGCTCAGTTTCATTGATAGGTGCACAGAAAAAAAAGACTGGAAGGAAATACTCTAACATGTCATCACTGGTTATCTCTGGGTGGTTTTTTCTCAATTTTTAATTTTCTAAAATTTCTACAAGTATATATTGTTTTCATACTGTTAAGAAGGAAGAGGCAGTTTTGCCAAGAGTTTTCAATATAATTAAATCGCTAATACATCTGAAAAATATTCTGAGCTATATCATGCATTTATAGTTGTTGCCAAGATAAATTTTCAGGGAAATAAGCCTATTTGAAAAAAAAAAAAAAACATGAAAAAAATTGTTCTTTAAGAAATTTTCTTACTAATTCTAAAATTTCAAAAATAGATCAATCGCTAACCACACAAGCAGTCCTCAAGTAGAAAGTGGCAGGGCATGTATTAGTAGTATTAGAATCATTTGTTAAATTAAGCCACTAAAGTGCACAGTCTTTAATGAAATACGACTTGAATATTTTCTTTATGATGGTGTATCTCTGAAGGCAGGTAATAAATTAGTTTTAAAGAGAGGTGCCTTGTTCCCCATGCCCTCCCTCCTGCCTTTATTCAATGTGCACACAGATCAACTCAGATGTCCTAGGGTAAGAACCAAATTAAAAAAAAAAAAAAAAAATCAATCAGGAGGGTATGCCTAGAACCTTCTTACCAGAAGAGTTTTTCTTTGCTCAAGTATAGCTAAAAGTAATTTTTATTGTTGTATGCTAGTATTTACTGGTATGGTTTAATGTGATATGTCTTTGGGTGCCAAACAACAAATGTTAAAACTAAACTATCTGTGCGATTGCCTCAAAAGGAATCTTAAAATCAGAATGGAGTTCAAACCATCACTAGGCAATGTTTGTTCACTTAACTTTAATTATTTTCTCCTTGAGAATGGTACTAATGAAACTGAGTATCTTTCATGGTTTCAACGGGCCGTTTGAATAGTCTGTAAACAGAACTAAGGGTAGACAAGAGATCTGGCCGAGCCAGGGGGTTGCTAGGTGATGTAGAATGTAAACGCACAAACTTGCTAAGGTTTGCTTTGCTTTCATGCCACTTTCACACACTCTCAAAAGTTGAGAATTGATTTTTCAGGTGGCCATTAAAAAAGAGCCCCCCCCCTCCCCATTCACTCCCTCCAGATGCTCTGCCAGCTTCAGAAGAGATGAAATCCATCTTTGGCTATAACATGGGAAATTTCTGGTTTTAAACAAACATGGGATTATATATTTTCTGAATGCCCATAATTTAAGAAATAAATGCAAGGTGGATTTTACCACTTCAAAAAGACACTTCCAACCTTCTCTTATCCAACTTTAAATAAAACTCAGATTTCTTTCCAAATAAAAAATTTAAAAAAAAAAAAAAAAAAAAAACACACAATAACTGGGCACAGTCTCGGAGATTTGGAGCACAAAAACCAAAACCTCTTGGCAAATGCATTAGCACAGATCATCATCACAACAAACCTTTCGCGTTGGCCACTCTCATCTTACTTCTGGTCTGTAGCAAGACTGACTGCCTGTGAGGCTTCTCCCTCCAGCCCCCTCCCCCATCCTCCTTTTTAAGTAGCTGATCAGAGATTGTCCAGTAAGAGCACTTTATTAGATCATCAGCCAGAGGGGTTCACAAGTACTGAGAGCAATGGGCTCAAATGCGGCACATCAGTTTTAATAGACCAGGGGCTACTAGTAAACTGCAGATACTGCTGAGAACTTTCCATGCACTGAACTCTTGAAAAAGCACCGTCTCTCCAGCTTAAATGCAGCTGCCTCTTTCAATGCCGCAAATGGGTAAATTTGACAAAAAAGCCACCATTAAGACTACATGAAAGGCTCAAGACAACATCCTTTCAATGCTTTGTACTTCAGTAATCAGATGTACTTACTCACCCCCTCCCCCAAACCCGATCAAGAACTATTTCTGAATGGTAGGAAATAATTCCACTTTGTACATCTTTTAGTTAATCAAGACTTTCTATTCAGCAATTTGACCTTTTGTTCAAAACAGGATTATCAGTTTTTTCGCCAGTTACCAAGGGCGACTCGCATGGTGAACATAATTGCAATAATTTGCAAAACACCATGGCAACCCACATTACAACTAGGTAAATACTGGGCTTTTGTGCTACATTGTTATTTTCAGAGATGCTGAAGTCAAAGAACGAATGACAAATGAACACAAAATTTATATTTGCTTTGTCTCAAAAGAGAAGAAAATTGATAACAAGAATTGGGGGGAAACCGGCTACAGCTGTAATTTCTAACTTGATTAATTAGGATGGTAACAGTCCTTAACAGTATATTCAACAAACAGCCCTGACTTCGTCTCTCCACCCACCTCTCTCTATACCACTACCACTGTCCCCCCCTACCCCAGACAAATTTTTTCAGCTTGGAGAACAAACATCCCCCATTTGCTCTTTTCTTCAACTTAATGGAATCCTTAATTGCAGAATATTGTTCTCCTGCTCTTCACTGCAATGAAAACGAGAGAAAGGAGAGTGCCAGGGCAGACAGGGAGCTACAGTCATTTTTTGCCGCCTCTTTTGGACACTCCAGGCCCAATGATGAGACGGCATTTTCTTGATATCAGCAGCTGTTTTGTAGCAGACAATAAAGTAAGAATTATTTAGCTTTTCAGAAAAGCCACTTCTTTCCTCTTGGCAACACAAGGTAAGTATACACACCAAGATAAAGTTTCATAATTTAAATGCCAGAACATAATAATAAAAAACATAAACTTTTCTTGTAAAGAAATTAACTGCAGTACTGTCCAAAAAGCTGTTGAAATGCATGCATTTGCTATTTGAGGAAGATGTTCAACAATATCACCAACGTACTGAAAACAACCACTTTATACTCATAGAGATCCCAATTCACAAAACAATCTATAAATATAAACTACTCAGAAATTAATACAAAAATCATTTTTAGTGGATAAATACAGTTTCACAAATAGTACTATAATTTTTTCAATGATAAATATGATGATTAGAAAACTTACATCAGAATTTTTTTACTTAGGTATGAAAGGCTGGTTCTATTTTATAGTAAAGGAACAGTTTTTTCCTAAGAGGCACATTTTCTGCTAGAATCTCTAGCTTTTTGGAAATCATCAAAACCGTTTTTTCCATGCAAAACGTGGTATTTCAGGATGAGAAAAAGAGAAATACACCCAGAAAGGGCTTGCAGAAGTTACACTGCCGAGATCTTGAGATAAGCAGCTGTAGATGCATTCTGAACACAGGCCAGCCTTTCCTTCATCTGCCTCTTAACAAGGAAGAGCAAAAGGAGAGTCTCTGAAACGATCCGCATATTTTCCCTAACTTGTAAAAAATCAAATGAACCTGATACTATAATGGGTCCATTCTCATTTTGTCAGGGCCGAAAATTCCCAGACAGATCTCTAAGATTCAGCTTAGAGAATTCATAATACAACATTCTGCAGAATATGCCTCCGAAATTATAGATGCTGTGACTTCTCTTGAGGAATAGAAATCAAAAGGATGTGACACATTAACTCCTTCTAAGTCAGTGACAACCTCTTTACATCTTGAAAATTTTTATTTTCTGACTTAGTTCATTCCAAATTTTTCATACCTGTATTAACTGCATTCCTATCAAAAGTGTAAATGTTAAGAGGAAATGCATCCTTTAATTTCAAATGATAAAGGACTGAACAAGCCTTCAATACTTTTTAATCAAATAGAATTGACTATAGATCATAAAGTGGGCCTGAAATCCCCATGACACGAAATTCTTTAAGAAACCCTTACACATAAATGAAACATTTTATAATCTATCTGCAATTTCTTCACTTGTAACATTTTACCAAGCATACTTGCCCTAACCTTTTGTGGCCTCTGTTCCAGTGTTGGGTTTTTTTTCTTTTCTTTTCTTTTCTTTTCTTTTTTTTTTTTGCCAATGGGCTAGAACGCTTCTTGACTTCTATCTGTTTAGAAAAGCTCATCTACAAGGGACTGCAACATCCAACCTTCTATAATGTTACTAAATTATCCAAATCCCTAAATCAGGAATGGCGAATACCTAGCAGAGGTATTGCATTTCCTCTCCAACTCCATCCCCGTGGTCACTACAAGATAGAAGCTGGCACTCAATGTGAAACCCATCTGCAATCCTTGCCCCAAATCCCTCTTGCTCTAGAATTCCCAACTCTTGCTGCATGTTGGAATCACCAGGAGATTGCAACAACATATATGGCTGAGTGCCACCCCCAGAGTTTCTAAATCAGTAGGTCTTGGGTGGGGCCCGAGAATTTGCATCTCTAACAAGTTCCCAGGTGATAACAGCTGCTGGTTTGGGAACCTCACTTTAAGAATCACCAGTCTGGTACACAGAATGGGCATCAGGACTTTACAAAACTACTCAAGTGATTCTAACGTGCAGCCAAGGTTGAGAACCACTGCTCTATATTATTCTCATTCCCTCTCTTGTTCAAAGAGTACTGGTTATTACCTTCTGAACAATGAACTCTATAAACATAATTGTACTTTAAAAAAATTCTCTTTCAACTCTTTTTCCTTCAATATTTACTCTTTCTTAAGATATTGTTTATGTAGTTCGTTTTTTTTACTCTTCCAAATTCTTCATGCAGCACTAGAATTATCAAAGAATGATGCATTAGAATTATCAGAAGAATTATGAGAATTATGCAGCATTAGAATTATCAAATCTGGGCCAGCCCGGTGGCGCACTGGAGAGTGCGCCGCTTGGGAGTGCAGTGGCGCTCCCGCCGAGGGTTTGGATCCCATGTGGAGACCAGTTCCCGCTCACTGGCTGAGCGCGGTGCGGGAGCAACACCGAGGGTTGCGATCCCGTTGCCGGTCCCCGGTACGGGCGTGACACCGAGGGTTGCGATCCCGTTACCGGTCAGTAAAAAAGACAAAAAGGAAAAAAAAAAAAAGAATTATCAAATCTGACTTAATTCTATTACAAGAACTGACCAATTCCTAAATGGTTCCCATCATGTATGTAGCTTAGTAACACTCTTCCTTTAAACAACCCAATAACAAAGAACCTTACTCTAAAAATAAAAATATGCCCCTAAAATAAAAATATGTCCCTAAAATATGAAATGTGCTTCACTTAGAATCACAAAATTTTAGGAGTGCTGGTAAAAATAGTATTATAGAAAGCAGTCACAATTACATTTTTGACTTAGACAAGTAATATGAAATAATATATTTAAACCTTAAATTTTAAAGTTGGAAGGAACTTTAGAACTCTAATCTAATCCTTTATATTATATCTGAGGAAAATAAGGTCCAGGAAAAGTAAATTCCTTGCACACTGTCACACAGCATTTGGACTGAACTTCTAGTCCAGTGCTCTTTACATTCCACCCCTATGCTGCTTAATCCCTCTCTGGGGGGGGGATATTGATAGTGGGGAAGGTAGATGAAAAAATCTCTGTATCTTCCTCTCAATTTTACTGTGAACCTAAAACTGTTCTAAACAATTAAGTCAACTTTTTAATAATCTTGGAGTTGGGAAGATGTTTTATCTCCCCAACTCAAAGATTATTAATTACTTTTATAATTCCATTTTCTAAGTTTATGTTTTTGATCCATCTGAAATTTGTTTTAGTGTAAGGAGCAAAAAAGAAATTCAACTGTAATTTTTTTCCAGATGACTATTCCCTACTGATATGAAGTACCCCTTTATAAAATATTAAACGCAACTTTGGGTCTATCTCTGAACTTTCTAAATTGGCTCCATTAAAATCACCAAATGTTTTTGCACAAAAATATTTTAAATACCCTAAACTCCAAAAAATTATAAAAACAGGTAGGACTACTAGGTCATTTTCTTTGTCAGAATTTTCCTGTGATTTTTTTTTTTTTTTTGATTGAGGAAGCTCTAAATTTATGTATAAACTTAGAGGAGAACTGACAATTCCAAAGTGTTGAGCAGTCCTAGACGAGAATACATACTTTTCTATTACTCAAGTCTTCTTTTAAGTCCTCCAGCAGCATTTTAAAGCTTTCTTCATATATAACCAGTACATTTCTTAAGTTTATTCCTCGGTATTTTATCTTTTTAGTCATTACTGTAAATGAAATTTGATTCTTTCATGAAATTTTCTAAGTGGTTGTTGTTTGTATAGCCCAAAGATTTTTTAATATTATTTTTATAACTAGTAATCTTACTAAATTCTTTATGACAGTCTCTTGGTTGATTTCATTGAATTTTTCAGGTTTACAATGATCTGTACATAATGATAATTTCCCTCTTCCCCTTCCAATTTTTATATATTTATTTTTCTTGTCTAATTACAATAGCTAATGCTTTCAAAACTTGGTGCTTATCAACATTTCCACTGGGCTGCCTCTAGCAGCAGATTCCCTAAAAATGTAGGGCTGTGGACCCAAGAAGTAAGCCACCCAGGGATCTCTGCAACTGAAAAAAGGTAATTTTATTAAAATCATTATAAATTCTGTAGGGACTGTTGTCTCAGAGTGCCTAAAATAAACTTTATTTATTTTTTTTGAGACCGGCTGCGCCGCACTGTGCTCAGCCAGTGAGCGCTGTGAGTGCACTGGTCATCCCTATATAGGATCCGAACCCGCGGTGGGAGCGCTGCTGCGCTCCCAGCGCCGCACTCTCCGGAGTGCGCCACGGGCTTGGCCCCTAAAATAAACTTTAGAGCTAAGTTTAGTTTAAGAGTATTAAATGACTGACTAAATTCTAAAGTAGCTCCTTTTCATATTTGGGGAATTAGTCTTCTTAAGAGCTCCCTTTCCTAACATGTCTTATTTAAATTGAACTTTATTATCCAATCACTTCTCTTGGCTCTGCCTCTAAAAAACACATGACATGGGAGAGATCTCAATTTTGGGGCCTTGGTCTTCTCTGAAGGGTGTCACATTAGGCTAGATGGTTGTAAGTTCTGTGCAAGCATAAGAATTCTCTAACTCTAGAACATAATTTTTTTAAAAAATGAACATGAGGTTCCCTTCATGACGTATCCATAACTGAGATTAACAAAATATACATATGTTCCTATCAGTGAAAAAATATCACTGAAAATATTTCCTCCTCACTAAATGCCATTACTACACCATTATTAAGTTAGGATTTCATGTTATTACTGTTTTCATTCAACTTCTCCTCACTGAATAATATGTCAGTGAATGTCTAGAGTAGTGATTCTCAAAGTGCAGTCCCTGGATCAGCAGCATAAGCATCACCTGGGAACTTGTTAGAGATGTAAATTCTCCAGCCTCACCCCAGACCTAGAATCAGACCCTCTGGGGATGGCACCTAGCAATCTGTGTTTCAACGAGTCCTCCATGATGTGGCTGTGATAAGTGGGCATGTACTTATACAAATAAGGTTTAATATGAGACTAAATGGCACACTCTATCAAGTTGTGAAACATATAGAAGCCAGGCTGAGGTAGAGTACTAGAATGACAGATGAAAGGTGGGGGATATATATATATATATATATATATCATTAGTTGCTAATGCTGATATTTGCCCATTATGGTCCCCCTCCCCCTCTCAAAGTCCAAAATACTCTGTACCCTTCTGAATACTTTGATTATTAAGGAATTTAATATATATTCCCAGGGCCTACAATTTCTAATTGCAAGAGTATAAGGAAAGGATCACTGAAGAAAATATCTTCCACCTTAGAGATGTTTTCATGTGTTACTGAAACAGGTTCAAAGAAAAGTTCTTTAGATTCGGCTTCCAGCTTTCTGGACCTTACTCTGAATCTTCTAACTAGCCCCTAAGTCTACTTTCATGTCTCACCCATCTGCCGCAAGCCTGGCATTCCTCCCATGGACGCTGATGATTTTAGGCATGCCTGTCCATTTGCTAGTCCACTGTCCTACTTTTGATTCCACTTTGGGGCTTAGGAGATGCTGCTGGGAAAAGATTCTCTTTAGCTCCTTATCTGATGTTTTATATAATAAAACTAAAGAATTTGACTTTGCTGCATAAGTACTATCACTGAGTGTTCCTCCAGGAAAGCAGAAAATGGGGCTGGAGTAGGCCATTAATTTACTATGAAGAGAGAAGTCTCTACCTAATCAACTTTTTCCCTGGGAACACTCTCAGAAGGTCTTGTATATTAGAAGCCAGCAGAGAGATTTACATTTCCTCATGCTGGACTTCAAACTATCATCAAAGCAGGAAAGCCTCTTGGAATAGGATGAGTTTTATGAATTCTTTGGGGACAACAGAAGGACTGAGATACTATGCTAACTGGCCACAAACTGGACAAAGAGTTACCGAACACACAAAAGCCCTCTGCTTCAAGGTGGTCAAATACTTGAGGTCTTTTTCATGTCAGTATGAAATGATGAAGACCCTTCTACTCTACTGCTACATTTACAGTGTCACTAAAACACCGATGAGCATAAATGTATGTGGGTAACAAGTACCTGGAGTGAGGACATAGCTTTTCACATGTCTGGCAAACTGATTCCCTAAACAACAAAGATTCGTCTATCTAGCCCAGCTTATTATCCTGGCTGCTCCTATCAGGAACATCATTATCAGAATAATAGTTAAAGTGACTTTTAAAGTGAAAACATTCCAAGAGGGATATATTTTTCATATATTTGTACAAATCACTTTCTTCAAATAATTAAATTGAATGCTTGCTAAGGGCAAACAACATGCTGATCTATATTAAAACATAGTTTCAATTGTATCATCTGGGGAATGGCTCTTTTTATCTGGGAGACCTGGAGTACAAGAGGGTGAACATGACTTCAAGTGCAGGAAGTAGTCCAAAAGTGCTCATACAAAAGGAGATGAAAAGTTTGAGGATGTGGGAAAGTAGGAAAGATGTGGAATAAAGCAAGACAGAAGGGCAACCACAGGTCAGCCTCTCCACCCCCAAGGGCTGGAATCCTATCATTCAGCTTTGAGCCCCTATGGCCTAGAATAGTGTCTGATACACTGCCCGAGCTGAAGAAATATTCTTTTAATTATAAACTGATGGAATTAAGCTTTCTGGTATCAAAATTAATTCAGATGGCTGAATATTCCAACTTCCCTCAGGCTAGGCTGCCTGTGAGAGTCCAAAAGCCCTTCCCCACATTCCTCCACTGCGCCTGCTTATAGGAGGCAAAGAAGTCCTGTGGCAAAGTGGAAGGTCAAGAGCCAAGTCAAGGTCTCCTCTCACCTCACTGCTTTAGGAACCAGGTGCCTGGGGCACGCTCTTCAGCCCCTGAATCTTTGGGGTGTTCCTGTGGATACTGAAAGTAACACCTACCTTCTCTCTTTCATGGAATGATACTGTGAGCATCATGCAAGACCAATGTCTCAAACTGGCTTAAGAGACTTGTGAACAAGAGTAATTCCCATGTACACGCACTCATGTTTTCTCTCCCAGCAATATTCAGTGCAATATTTTGTGGGCTTTTCTAATTTAAGGCATCTTTAAAATATTAAAACATTTTCATCAGAATGATTATTTTTGGATTATGATGTGATCCATATTTCTTGGAAAATGGAAAACAGTGTACCTTCTCTATGTTGCTTCACAGCAGACAACTCAATGATGATTGCATTAATTAAATATTGAACATATAACCAAAAGATATGGCCTATTGGTTAATCAAAGGTAAATCTGAAATAGAATTACATTTTTAGAAAGATTATGCTTGAAGTTAAACCAGGCTTCCTCCTAGAAATAAGCTTTCAGAGAATTCAAAGTTAGCATTATTCTCTTGCCTCCTCTCAGGGCTTCTCAAAGTATGACTTTAGAAAGTAATGCCATGTCTCAAGTTTTTTTTTATCCCGGGATAATTTTTAGTTCCACTGTACAATTATACAGGAATCCTTTAACTACCTCAGCAGTTTATGAAATATTTTAGAAGAATGTAAGCCCTGTCTGAATGATCCAAAACAATCCAATACATCATCTATGCTGACCAAGGAATGAAAACATGAGAACAAAACCTGCCACTAAATAATCAAAATGACTCTTCCCATTTGCCCATGAAGAGAAACCCAGGAATTTTTAACCTTTTCCCTAAATGGACAATACTAAAAAACACTTCATTTATGAATTTAGCAAACTAAAAGTAAGCTTGAACTGGAAATGCCACAGAGAACTTCCATTATGTTCATAATTCAACTTTGCAACCTAAGGGGCAATTCAATGCAACCTAAGGGGCAGCTTTTGTACAGCATATGAACTACCCATTTCCAAAAGGTCTTGGGAATACTAGGAGACAAGAATAAAGTGAATTAATGAAAAATAAGTCCAGTGCAGATTTTTACATTAGAAGTCAATGTTAATACAGTTTCTTACTAATATAAGGTATCACTGATCTCTCAGAAATGGAAAGCTGTAACATTAAAATAACTCACTAAATATTTCATATAACTGGATTTTTCCCACCACAAGGCAGATAAAAGGTTTTCCTTTCCCTCTGAGTCTACAATTTGTTGTTTGCCTTAAAAGGAATTTCCTGAAAATGCATTTTCCTTCTTATTAAGAACCTGAGACTCAACAGCTAAAAAAAAAATGGAATCCAAGAGAGCTGAAAAAGATTTAGCTTGAAACTAAATTATTTTAATTTCCATTAAAATATTTTTCAAGTTCGCTATAAATGTTAATGTAAATTACTGCCTTAAAAAAAGGATGTGAATTTTTGATAAAATAAACCCTCACACTTTATAAAGATTTCATGTATTAAAGAAAACCAGAAAGTCATTTCAAGTGGAAAACTAGCTTATATTCTTTCTGAAGAACAAACACATTAAATTAAAACCTCAAGGCCAAGGAGACTCAAAAGGAAAGACCGAGTCCTTGTAATTGTGTGAGGGAGCCAGGCAGCACGGTACAAATGAGACCAGAACTCTCTAAGTAACTCTATGTCAAAAGAATACAAATTTGAAGAGTATTTCCAAGCTAAAAGCTTAATGAAATAACTTAAAAGAGAGTGTAACACTATCATTCACAGAAAACAGAAAGATGTCTTGCACATATTGGAAAAAATGCACTAAATTGAAAAGGGGAAAAAATGAGTTATTTTATTGGCAAACCTACTAAAATTTTCAAGAAAATATTGAGTTTTCAGACACACAATAACTTGAGTAAGGACTGTAATTATCAAAATTATTAAATCACTAATATAAAACTTAAAGAAATAAAATCAAAACATTTATTAAGATACTGATACTATATAAAACAAGTGTGAAAAATGTAAAATTAACTGCTCAAAATATTTATTTTGGCTTCATATTAAAACAATTAGTTTAGTCTATATTAATATTTTAAATCAAATGGAAAAATTACTTTATCATTAAAGTAGTACATTTGAGCAAATCTAGTCTATTTTACTAGTCTACTTTAAAACAATTTAAGAAATAAGAAGTATAAAGATAAAAATCTTAATATGCAGTTTGGTAAAGTTCAAGTCAGTCTTTGAACAACACGTTTATCTATCCAGTAAAGCTTGTGTTAATGCGATGTAAGAGTTTGGCAAATTCAACTTTAATGGAGCATAAAAGTGCTTTTGCTTGAAAGTGAGATCATTTTTAAAAATTCAAAGCATGATCACTTTTTCTTTTTTCGTAGGAACAATCTGATACAAGCAGCAAAGCTTAAATAAACTAGAAACATTTCAAATGATCCATAAAGGATTAATAAGCACTGCAGGAAGTCCTATAGGCTCAGCGTATACATTTTCTATCTTTCCCCCCCATGATGGGCATGATATGAAATTCTAAACAGAAGTGAAGTTTCAAAGTCTCTGAATATTAAAGGACTGTTGTATTGAGGTGAGAGGTCGCAATTTAGGGCTTTCTAATTTGAAATGGATCAAAACTACAATGGTATTAGGACAAGAATCACTCAAATTTGGACATTCAATTAAAAAGGTCTTTTTGCTGATAATAGCCAGTGGCCAGAAGCAAAACTAAGGCAAAAGGAGTAGTGGTAATCTACAGGCCACTAATATAACAAGAACAAAATGACAGCTATTATTTTGGCAGAGATAATCTATGCTGAAACACAAAACACACACGCACACAATTTCTTTCAATACAATTTTCTTGTCTTCCCACTGACTTCTGTGATTACCACGGAAAGCAGGGTTCTAAACACATTTCTCAATTGAATCCTCAATCAATAATAGTAAAAAATTCAGATGGAAGATATGGGAAAAAGCATTATGGCATTAGTAAGTGTTTGCAAAATAGGCTGAACTTATCAATATGCACAGAAGTTGATAAGAAAACTCAGATATCTAAAACAGATCATACTTTTGTCACCCCAAAGCTCAGTCACATTGTCTGTGCTCATCAAATTAAAATTTTTTTCATTCTTAGGCTAGACAATCTTCCTTCTTAATCCTTATAATTATTAATTCTTCAATAGATACACCTCATAAAAATTCCCTCTTTTAAATTTAAAAAGGAAACAGCCCCCCAAAAGTACACCTGTCTATTTTCTGTGAAAGATAAAATGCCAGTTTTTCCTTACCTATAGGCATAATTATAACTCAGCACTAGGTCCTAAATTGAAGTTAGAAAGACCATGGCTTTTTAGTAAGCACCCAGGCTTACTCCTAGAGTAAACACAGGGCAAAGGAAAAGTATTACTTAGTTTTATACAAACTTTAGAATACAAATATTTTTAAATCTCTGGTGTTTTAATAGTTCCTTGACAGAAGCAAATATTATGCGCTACTACAATGAGATTTACTTTCTTAAAATGAAGTGCAAATAGTAAGTGAGAAGAGTGACATTTAACAATACAAATGAATGTTGGGATCAACAAGAGAAAAAATCAAAAATAGACAAATTAAAAAAAAAAACAAAATTTGTCTCAAGGAAACAACCTTAAGGTTGGAGTACAACTGTCAAGCTCTCATGTTATTAGCCATCTCTGAAAATACAGAGAACCGTTGTTAAGGTTTTGGCTATATTACTGTTAATTCACAGTACCATTAGCAGATGGGTAAAAGAAATGAAGTCCAAGCAATTCAGATTTTCACAGTCATAAATTCAATCATTTACTGAACACCTATTTTGTTCTTTGAACTTTCTAGTAACTTGATAGACTAGGATGCAAACTCACTCTTTTATATGGAGGAGACTTTGTGAAAAGAATATATGGGCTTTGGCTTTAAATCAGAGAGGCCCAAACTTAAATCCCAGCTCTACAACATTATTCTTCTTCTAACATTTGGCTGAGTTTCTTACTATAAGAGTCAGGCTCCTTATCTGTAAAAATGGAAAAAATACCACCTACCTCACAGGGTTGCTACAAGAATGAAATGAAACTATGTATGTAAAAAATACCTAGAAAAGTGTTTCAAGGATAGCTCAAAAAATATTTAGTCTTTGTTCTTTCTCTTGCTTCCCAGAAGTCTACACAACCTTATAAGGAACAGAACGATTTGACAAATAAAATGAGACTGTATTAAGGAAACTGGGGGATAAAATTTATACATTCAAACTTCTTTAGCTGTGATGTCTACTACAGACTTCCTAGAACTGAGATGGGCCTGGGTCTTAACGGTTGAGAAGAATTTAAACAGACAGAAATGGCAAGTGGGTGAGGACAATCCTGGCAATCCTGAGAAAACAAGAAGGTCTACCTGAAGGGATGATGACTTGACAGTGTTGTTGGATGGGAGAGTCTGTGGGGAGGAAAGGTCAGATTATATAATGTCTCAAAGGCCAGAATAAAGAGTTTGGCTATAATTCTACATAGATTTAATTAAGCCACTATAGCACTCATGAATGTGTATAAAGTGTGTGTGTTATATTCTAGAGTAGTGTATAAAAGAAGATAGGACACTACCTACCTAAGGTCAAAAAATAGTCCAAATCCATTCGGCTTATATCTAGTATAATCTAACCCACTAAGGGCAACGATGATTAAAAAATAAAGAGTTCCAGAAAGAAAAAAATGGAAAGGGAGATATGAGTGCTACTTACAAATGTTTTGGGGAAAAAAAGTATAAAGGAAGGTGGGTATACTCATGTAACACTGAACATAGGTGTGTAGTTGGAACTAACGCCTAGAACAGTGAGAAGGTTTAGATTAACTATGGGGGAAAACTTCTGAATGTAAAGCTTGTGAAGATGAGAAGACAGCCCAGCGAGAGACTGTAGCAATACCATTAATGCAAAATATTCAAGATTTTCAAAGCACAGTGGCAGAAAGATAGATTTCTCAAGATGTAGTGTTTTCGCCTGGGTGACCTGCAGACGACATGTTAGTTCGACAATTTATGACTTTTGGATTAAAGCTGGGAGAGGGGGTGTCCTTCCAGATACGGAGAGCCCTTAATGATAGCACAGCTACAAAACTGCACAGTGATCAAGAGTTACTGAACTAAGAAAAACCTCAGCAAATACTCCCTCAATTATTTCGGCCCTTGGGCATTTCGAAGGGAGAGTACTCATTGATATTATTCTTTTTTCAACATTCATTTTATAGAATATCAAGACAGAGTCAAATGTTGACTTACTATGGTAAATAGAGGGGGAAAAAAGCCTGCTTTGATTTCCTTTCCTTTTTTACCACCATGGTTTCATGTTTTAGAATGTTGATTAGGTTTGGAAAGGGAGGGGGGCATGCTCTTCCCTTCAGTGAAGACAAAAGACAACAGCTACTTCATTCTGTTGTGTGAATATGTGACCCCCCCCCCAATTCTCTCACATCATATTAAACTGTGACTTTCAAAAGAGTCCTGAAAAATGTATTACATTTTACGTGTTATTCTAAAAGAATCAGTAAGCAATTATAGTGAAAGGATAAAAGTAGGGCAAAAATGTCTTAGTTTTTTCAGACCAGCTAAAATTTTCAGAGTTTAAAATGACTAGAAAGGCAAACTGTTAGGTATTCAGAAGGAAAATGTGAATGTTTTCCCAAAGGCATTATTAACAATTAATAATCATTACACTGGTGCCTTGTTTACCTGACCTTGTGTAAATTCAGCAGCCTGGTAATTAGACCCATATTTTGCACATTTGTATATTTCCATGCATAGATTTGACTCATTCATTCATCCATTAAAATTTGCTTGACAGACGTAGATGAATAATCAAGCTACAATTTGTATTTACTGGATTATAGAAAATTGCCCAAACTGTTAAGTTCAAGGAAAGCGCATTCTTGTCTCTCTCTTGTGACTGATGTAAAAGCAATTACACATCAGAGGATTGCCCCAAAGCTCTCAGAAGAAGTGGCACTGCTTTTGCAATCTGGGGTCTTCAACAGTATCTTTTCTCTGAACATACGAAGACTGTTTAAAGATTAACTCTAACAAGGGAAGAAAATATCTCCGTTCATGTAAGCTTATCATTTAACTCGTTACACTGCCATTTTACAGTAAAAAATAATATTCTGATCAGCCTGCTATATCCACAATAAACAATGGTGCAGCCTTATTCTGCAAAGACATGGCAGAGGCAGTGGAAGGTTTGAAAGAGAAATAAGGCAACTTTTTTAGATAGGTTTATGACAAATACTCCTCCCACTGCCCCGAGAAAACAAATATCAAGACCCGACCAGACCTCTCTCCAAATCAATCAACGTGAAACAAAGGCACTATAAGATTTCATTATTAATGTATTTTCATGCAAAAAAGCAGAACCCATTGTAGTGCTAGCAACTCCCTAAACTCTGATGTTCAGGACCAGCCAAACATGATGTCATGTGGAACTGTATTTTACACTATGATATTTATTTTGCTTTTGCAGTCACTAACCGAACCATCGCTAATATACATTTTCTGGTCCAAAGTACAGTATTTCTTTTACATAGCCAAAGATACAACAATTTTGCTGTCTTAAATCCATCTCTTCAAAATACTTATTTTGATTGTCTACTTTAGAAAAAGAGTGATTCCTGACTTTTAAAAAAGTGTGTATGGGGCTGGCCAGTTAGCTCAGTTGGTTAGAGTGCAGGCTTATAACACTAGGGTCACAAGTTCAGATCCCCTTACAAGTCAGCAAAAAAAAAAAAAAAAGTGCGTATGTATAACTAGCATTATCAAGCTTTTTAAAACTTCTTAGATAATAAACCAAATTTTATAAAAATATACATAAGGATGTAAGTATACATTTTACATAATCTTTACTGTGGGCATTTAACTCCACAACTGAGAAGAAATAAGGATTTCTTAGAACCCATTTTTCACAAACATTATGTGAACATTTACGCAGCTCAAAACTTGGCTTGAAGTAGATTCTTTGGATAGGCAACAATTAGACATCATAAGTGCCTTCCTTATAAATTCAACGAACAAAAAGCATCACTGAACTTCCAAAACATGCAACTGACTCATTTTAACATCACCAAAACCTAATTTGTTTCTTCCAAACAACCCATCTTTTCTTCCTATAAAACAAACATGATGATGGATATCAGACATTAACTTCTGTGGTGATGGCCTGAAATCACCCAAAAGATTACCAAAGAACCAGGTAAAGCATTAGTTTAGAAAATGAGCTGCTCTTGCAATCCATGTGTTTGTAAATACAGAAATGGGAATTCAGATGCTTCTAGTGAGTGTGACTTCACATAAAGCTGAGTATCTGCTGAATCTATGGCATTATAACAGGCGTTTCAGGGATCTCATGTCAAGAAGACATGGCCCTGGCAGTTTAATAAAACGACTTTGATTTTAAAGCCAAACACAAAAGCTATGTGCGTGACTCAGCCTCAACAGAAACATGACAGTGGTGGGAAGGTGTTGTAGAACTTTTGACTGCTGCTCAAGAAATCGGAGACTGCTCAGACAAAGCATTACCCAGTGTGTGACTTAGATGACTTCTTTTTGGTTTATCTGTTTGGTTGGTTGTCTTTTGCAAAGTTCCAAGGGTTGCAAATTACACTTTATTCTACCTGGAGGAAAGTAGCAAAAAAGTACAACTGTTCTATCAACTGCTAGTGATGGCTTAATAAAAAAAATGTCATCTAAACTCATGTCCATTCCCTTGCTCTGACTTATCCCTACAGAATTGTTTCTACAACCAACTTCAGAATGAAAATCAGACACTGCATTACTCTTGTCCAAAGACATTTAATTCTGTTCCACATACTCAAATTTTATCTTCTAAAAATGGAAAATGGCCATTTTGAAGGTGGACAGAGGTGAGAGGTTCCTTGAAATCAAGGCCTTATGATTCTATGACGAGCCCTTCACTGTTGAACTATCTTCTTCTGCCAGTCCATTAGTTGCATCATAACCACCAGTTCAGTATGCAACAGGGAAGACATTCTGATTGTGTTAGGAGAAGAAATTATGAGCTTTTCTGAGGTCCCCTCCAAAAATCTGGATTTCACATCCTAGTATCAGCCACTTTCCTATCTACGCTGATTTTCTCTAACACGTCACCAGCACCACTGAGCATATGACCAATAAACATCATAACTCTCCGTCAGGAGGCAAAAGCCAACTAGGCCCCATCATTCTTCTGCAATGGTGCAATTGTGTGCTGGGGCAAGGGAAAGACCAGACAAATACACACACATACACAAGTGCTAAGGGCTTCTCAAAACTATGTCTGGGTATTTAGTCATCGTATTAATAAGAAAAAGATATGACTGCCCAGTTTTGAGAACTTACACCAACAGGAGTTGGAAAATCAACTTTGTTGCAAAGAAGCTAGCTTCCTGGTCATGATCTGGGGGACAGGAAGAGTACTATTAAACAAAAGGAGAGCTCAACACCACACCTTTGGTTCAAGAAGCAAGAAATGCAGAGAAATTTTTTAAGGTAAAAATATGCAGAGAGAGAAAGAGGGGAACAGAGAGAGAGAGAGAGAGTGTGTAATGCAAGAATACGTTTGACTTCTTCGAGAATCCTAAGGTGATTAAAGTTTAGTTAGCAGGAGAGATTAAAGATGACGTTCCAGAAAATACTGTCCACTGGCTGTGGAGTCATTAACAATAAAAAGTAAGAATTAGTTGGCTGTTCCATCAAACATAAATACTACACATACAGCTTTTTTGAAGGTTCCAAAAATCACTCCCTCACTCAAATAAGTCCTGTGTCTGCCATGTCCCTGGCACTATGCATGCTCAGGTGACATGAGGCTAAACACAATCTTACATAGCACGGCTTATGTTCCACAAGGACCTTGCAGCCTGTGGGGAAGAATCAATCAACTTGGTAATAGGTGCCGTCACAGAGGTGTGTCCAGAGTCATGGGAGCACATAAGAGAGAATAAAACATTCTGCCTGGAGAGCTGAGTGAGGAAGGCTTTTCAGAGACTGCGCCATTGAAGGCGGAAGGAGGATTTCACAAAGTGAAGCGTCATGAGTTGTGGGGTGTGGTTCGAGGTAGAGATGGCAGGAGTGAGGGTGTGGAAATAACCAAGTATGTGGGATCTTTGAGGAATACCAAGCTCTCTGGTGTGGCGGGCAGATGGCAAAGGTGGAAAGGCTGGCTTGGGGCCTAAGGCAATGCTACAAACTTTCAATTCTATTCTGTAAGGAATTAGCGACCACAAAAGGTTTTTAAGCTTGGAGGATGACATTATTAATTCTGTTTTGGAAAGATAATCTTGAAAATGGTATGGAGGATGGACTGATATGGAAATAGATCAAAACAGGGAGATCAACTAGAAGACTAAGGACGAGATGGCCAGGAACTGAATTAAAGCTGTGAGAAGTGGAAAAGGCAGTGTGAGAGTAAGAGGAATCCAAGCCCATGATATCCAATGTGGGTGACTCACAGGCTTCTGTTATCCCAGAGTGGGAAATGCTAGAGGGCATTGCTGTGCATACCTCACAAGAATACCGTGAGGAACAAATTAGGTAAGTTACAAAAATCCTTTGAAAACAGCAATGCAGGGCTAGACAGTTAGCTCAGATGGTTAGAGCACAGCCTTACAACACCAGGGTCACAAGTTCAGATCCCCGTACCCGCCAGCCGCCAAAAAAACAAAACTTGAAAATAGCAATGCACTGCATTAATATACAATGTATATTAATGTAATGTAATCCTTTCCTTTTAAAATCACTTGTCTCTTTCTTGCAGGCAAATTAAATACTTTTGGTAGGTGAGAGCAGCAAAACAACTGTTTAGAGAGGAGGGTCCAGACAGCCTACCTCAGTCCTGACAGCCTGTATCAACAGGTAGCTAAGTAAAACCAGTTCACAAGATTTTTTTTTTTTTTTTTTTTTTTTTTGCAGCTGGCCAGTACAGGGATCGAACCCTGGACCTTGGTGTTATCAGCACCACACTCTAACCAACTGGTGAGCTAAGTAGCAAGCCCTCAGTTTGCAAGATTTTCAGTTTCCATAGGAACCCTTAAAGAAGCCCAAAACATTTCAAGATAGACAGTCCTATATTTTCACTCAAGTTCCTGCATACTAAAGAAGTTGCAGAATCCCATTTCCGTTATCTGATTCCTACAAGGAACGCTGGGAAATGCAGCCTAGGTTTTACCGCATTTTGATTTTGGGGCCCTGCTCATGGAGTGCTAGGCATGTGCAAATATAGGCACTTCCTACAGATGGGAAACTGAAGCTAGTCAAAAGGAGACTACGGGGCCGGCCCGGTGGTGCACTGCTACAGTGCGCCGCTTGGGAAGCGCAGCGGCGCTCCTGCCGAGGGTTTGGATCCCATGTGCAGACCGGCGGCTCACTGGCTGAGTGAGGAGCGGGGGCAACACCGAGGGTTGCGATCCCGTTGCCGGTCCTGGTCCGGTACGGGCGCGACACTGAGGGTTGCGATCCGTTGCCGGACTCGGAAAAAGACAAAAAAAAAAAAAAAAAAAAAAAA
>NW_007729432.1:114221-120427 GCF_000696425.1 Galeopterus variegatus | reverse complement strand
AGGGTTCGGATCCCACATACAGACCGGTTCCCGCTCACTGGCTGAGCGAGGCGCGGGAGCAACGCCGAGGGTTGCGATCCCGTTGCCGGTCCCGGTCCGGTACGGGGGCAACACTGAGGGTTGCGATCCGTTGCCGGACACGGAAAAAGACAAAAAAAAAAAAAAAGAAATTTGGTTCCCTTCTCATTTACAAGTCAACTTGATTCAGGTATAAAAACATATGTAGCTTTTATTTTCATATTCTCACATGTAACCCATGGAATCTCATTTTAAAGTACTCAGTGGTTCTTACACATTACATTAGAATTCATCAACATGTATTTTTCTGAAGGGTTTAGTAATCGCATGGAAAATTTTTAAAAATACTGATGCACTGGCTCCACCCTGAGAAATTCTAACCTAACATTCAGGGTGGGCTAAGTCATCATATAATCTTTAAAAAGAAACCTGCCCAGGTGATTCTAACGTGTAGCCAAGGTTTAGACCCACTGTCTTTGCCTGGTAAACAGACAAGTATGTGATAAAAAAGAAATGCTAGAGTGAAGAAAAGTTCCAGATGCAGTATTCTTCTAATCTGTCTGAACACGTTCCTTTGGTTTTCCATATAAAATTTTAGAATCTTAGAATGGCTGGGGCAATATCAAGATTTGTAGCATGCAAATAATTTCCAAATACGACTAGAGTCTACATTATCCTCCCTCACTGGTAAGGACCATATTAAAGTTCGCTATTTGGCTGGCCATTTGGCTCAGTTGGTTAGAGCACAGTGTTATAACAGGAAGGTCAAAAGGTTTGGATCCTCATACCAGCCATCCACCAATAAAAAAAAAAAAAAAAAAACCAAAAAAACCCCAAAAAAAAAAAAAAAAAAAAAACCAAAAACACCACAACAAAAAATAAAGTTCACTATTTTAATTTTCCTTTTGAAAGCAGCTTCATTGTTTTGATAAAAACAATACATGTGGTATAGATGGTCAACTCTTACTCCATAGATATGTACAATCAAGTATGTTTCAATTAAAAAAAAAATTTTTTTTTCCTTTTTGTCTTTTTCCGTGTCCGGCACCGGATCGCAACCCTCAGTGTCGCCCCCGTACCGGACCGGGACCAGCAATGGGATCGCAACCCTCGGTGTTGCTCCCGCGCCTCGCTCAGCCAGTGAGCGGGAACCGGTCTGTATGTGGGATCCGAACCCTCGGCGGGAGTGCCGCCGTGCTTCCCAAGCGGCGCACTACAGCAGTGCGCCACAGGGCCGGCCCCAAATAAAAAAATTTTTTAAAAAAGACCAACACAGGCCTATTGTGAAATATTTGAATAGAGAAAAGCAACATGGAAAAAATAAAAATCACCTACAACTTTCACCACTCAGATATGATTTTTGTCATATGTTAAACATCCTTTTAGAAATCTCTCTAAATATATATATGCACATAGATATTCATTTAAATCTATTAATTTTACAAAAGTGACATTATACTATATAAGCTGGGTTTTTTTTTTGTCCTTTTTGAGACCGGCTGCACCGCGCTCAGCCAGTGAGCGCACCAGCCATCCCTATATAGGATCCGAACCTGCTGCGGGAGTGCTGCTGCGCTCCCAGCACCGCACTCTCCCGAGTGCGCCACGGGCTCGGCCCTAAGCTGATTTTTTTTAACTTGGCAGTATTATGTGGCCAAATATTTGGGCCAATAGAAAATAGATTTACAAATTGAATTTTAAGGGCTGCACATTATCAATGCATTTAAGTATGTTACTTTTAACATTTCATGGATTCTCAGTATTCTTTTGAGAACCAAATGATTTACCTGTAACTCTCTGAACGATGGAAATATAAGAAGAAAAAATTATATAATTATATTTTTATTTACTAAGGAATATGACTGGAAACAAAACTTAACACAAAACAAAACAACAGTACCTCTCAAAATGACTCCTTAGGTATAAACCTAACAAAACCTGTACAGGACTTGTATGCTAAAAACTACAAAATGCTAATGAAAAAAAACAAAGAAGACATAAAAATATGAAGAAACAAACCATACAGATTGGATGACTTGACATAATAAAGATGTCAGTTCTCCCTAGGGCGATATAGATTTAACATAATCCCAATGAAAATCCCAGTAGGATTTTTTTTGCTGATAAAAGAGAAGCTGACTATAAAATTTATATGAAAAGGCAAAAGAACTAGAATAGTTAAAACATTTTTGAAAATAATAAAATGGAAGAATCACACTACACAAGACTTACTATAAAGACTATGGCATTGGGCAAAGAGAGAAACACAGAGAACAATGGAAGACAGGAGTTCAGAAACAGACCCATACAAGTATGCTACATGGTTTTTGACAAGGGTACAAAAGCAATTCAGTGGGGAAAGAAGTCTTTTCAGTAAGTGGTGTGGAAACAATTGGACATACAAAGACCAGGGGGAAAAAAATGAACCTTGCCCTTAGACTCACACCTTATGCAAAAAATAACTCAAAATGGATCATAGATCTAGATATAAAATTTGAGTTCTATGACATGAGACCAAAATCACAATCTATAAATGAGAAAATTGATATAATGGACCTAATCAAAATTAAAAAGTTTTTCTCTATGAAAGACACCATAAAGAGAATGAAAAGTCAAGTGAAAGACTGGGAGGAAAGATTTTCAAATCACATATCCAATACAGGATCAATATCTAGAATATATGAGGGTACTTCAAAAAGTTCATGGAAAGATTTGTATTATCTTTTGGTTCTATTTTTCCATGAACCTTTTGAAGTACTCTTGTATAAAGAATTCTCAAAACTCAACAGTAGGCAGCCCTCTCTGCCCAGAAGCAGGCAAGAGAGCATGCCTGGGTCCTACACAAAGAGTTGTGGGCCCCACACAAGGAGTTGTGGGCCCCAGCCCCCTCCACCCAGAAGCAGGCAAGAGAGCATGCTCGGGTATCCTAGGCAAGGAGCTGAGGGCCATATCCTCCTTGGCCCAGAAGCCGGCAAGAGAGCATGCCTGGGGTCCTAGGCAAGGAGCTGAGGGCCATACTGCCTGCCTGAAAGCAGGCAAGCGAGCACGCCAAAAATGCCACTTTCACACAGGTGGCCCAACACCACCACAGCCACAGCCGCCAAAAAAGCATCTCAATGCCACAGCAGGAGCCACAGTCACTGTGTAGGTGGCCCCCCAGACAACTGACTGCACTGACACAAGAAGAGTCATCAGTAAAGACCGGAAAAAGAAGAGGACATCTCTCTCCTCAAAGCCCACTCCAGAGTAACAGAAGACGTAACTGCTCTACAAGATGACCACACATCAACGTAGAGATAGTAGAAATACAAAACCCAAGAAAATATGACACCACCAAAAGAATACAGTAGTTCTCGAATACCAGACCCTATAGAGCAGGAAAACCTTGAAATGACTGAGAAGGAATTCTGAGCAACAATCTTAAGGAAACTCACTGAGATGTGAGAAAACTCAGACAACATAATGAAATGAGAAAAAAAAAAAAATCCAGGATATGCAGGAGGAAAATTACAAACAGATTAACACCTTAAAAAAGAATGTAGTAGGGCCGGCCCAGTGGCGCACTGGAGAGTGCGCCGCTTGGGAGCGCAGCGGCGCTCCCGCTGAGGGTTCGGATCCCATGTGGAGACCGGTTCCTGCTCACTGGCTGAGCACGGTGCGGGTGCAACACCAAGGGTTGCGATCCCGTTACCGGTCAGTAAAAAAGGAAAAAAAAAAAAAAAAAAGAATGTAGTAGAACTCATGGAACTGAACAATTCACTCAACAAAATGAAAAACAGAACTGACTGCTTAAGCAGCAGGCTAGAACAAGCAGAAGAAAGAATTCCTGATCTTGAAGATAGTCTTTTAGAAATAACCCAGGCAGACCAAAAAAAAAGAAAAAATGAATTTATAAAAATGAAGAAAATGTAAGAGAGCTAGTAGATAACTTTAACCACACAAACATTTGAATAATGGATGTTCCAGAAAGGGAAGAAAAAGAAAAGGCATGAAAAGCCTATTCACTGAAATAATAACAGAAATCTTCCCAGGTATAGGGAGAGATATGGACCTTCACATCCAGGAGGCTCAAAGATCCCAAACAGATTCAATCCTAAGAGATCCTCTCCAAGACACATTATAGTCAAACTGGCAAAGCTCAAAGACAAAGAAAGAATCTTAAAAGAAGCAAGAGAAAAGTGACAAGTCACCTATAAAGGAACCCTTAGCAGACTACCAGCAGGCTTCTCAACAGAAACTCTACAGGCCAGAAGAAAGTGGAATGAAAACCCTGCCAGCCAAAAATACTATACCCAGCAAGACCATCCTTCAGAAATAAGGGAAAAATAGTGTATTTTCTAGACAGACAAAAACTGCAAGAGTTTACTACCACACAACCAGCCCTACAAGAAATCCTCAAGGAAGTCCTGCATCTGGAATCCAAAAATGATAATCACTATCACGAACACACAAGAAAGAACAAAACCCATTGGTAGAACAAAACTGCAAATGAGAAAGAGAAAGAAACTAAATCTCACCACCACAAAAAGCCATAGTGACAATGTAATAATGCTCCTACTTTATTTCTGATTGCAGTAATTTCAGTCTTCTCTCTTTTTTCTTGGTCAGTCTAGATTCAGGTTTGCAAATTTTGTTGATCTTTCAAAGAATCAACTTTTGGTTTTGATTTTTTCTATTGTTTTTTAATTCCCTATTTCATATATTTCTGTTGTAAACACTGTTATTTCCTACATATATTTGCTTTTTTTCTGGTTTAGCTTGCTCTACTTTTTCTATTTTCTTAAGGTAGAAGTTCACATTACTGATTTGAGATGTTTCTTATTTTTAATATATGTGTTTACAAGTATAAATTTTCCTCTGAAGCACTGCATGAGCCCTGCATCCTTTAAATTTTGACATGTTGCACTTTGATCTTTATCTCAAAGTACTCTCTAATTTCTCTGTGATTTTCTTTCTACCTATTGTTTATTTAGGAGTGTATTGTTTAATTTCCAAACATTTGTGAATTTTCTAAATTTGCTTCTGTTATTATGGTCAGAGAACATATTTTCTAAGATCTTAGTCTTTTAAAAAAAAGAAAATTCAGGTATATATATAAAAAACCAAAAAAACTCAACAGTAAAAAAACCAAAAAAAACCCAATAAAAAATGGGGAAAATTTGGGACACTTCACCTAATAAGATATAAGGATGGCAAATAAGCATATGAAAAGATGTTCAATATCACTAGCCATCAGGGAAATGCAAATTAAAACTACGATGAGATATGGCTCCACACCTATTACAATGGCTATAATAAAAATGCCAACAATACCAAGTGCCAGTGAGGATGCCCAGCAACTGGAACTCTCATATGCTGCTGATGGGAATGAAAAATGGTACTGCCACTCTGAAAAATAGTTTCGCAATGTCTTAAAAGGTGAAACATACACTTAGCATATGAGCCAGTAATCCTACTCCTAGGTATTTATCCTAGAGAAATGAAAACTTATGCTCAAAGAAAAACTTGTACACAAATGTTTATAGCAGCTGAATTCATAACTGACCCAAACTGGAAACAACCCAAATATCCTTTAATGGGTGGTAGATGGATCAAACTGATACATCCATACAATGGAATAATATTCATGAATAAAAGAAATGAACTGAGTGAAAGAAGATAGTTTCGAAGGCTACATACTGTATGATTTTGTTTATACGGCATTCTCGAAAAGACAGATCTCTAGTATGGCATTCTTGAAAAGACAAATCTCTAGTGATGAGAACAAATCACAGTTGACAGAGATAGGAGTAGGAATGAGGGTAAGATTATAAAGGGAGAGCAGGAGGGAATTTTTTAGAGTGATGGAACTGTTTTGTATCTTGACTGTGGTGATGAGTGTATGAATCTGTACACGTGCAAGAATTTGTAAAAGAACACACACTGTTATAGACTTGGGTAGGTTAAAATGAATGCACATTTAAGTATAGAAAAGTTGTTATCCCGGGGCAGGCCCGGTGGTGCACTGGATAGTGCGCCGCTTGGGAAGCGCGGCGGTGCTCCTGCCCGAGGGTTCGGATCCCACATACAGACCGGTTCCCGCTCACTGGCTGAGCGAGGCGCGGGAGCAACACCGAGGGTTGCAATCCCGTTGCCGGTCCCCGGTCCGGTATGGGGGCAACACTGAGGGTTGCGATCTGTTGCCGAAC
>NW_007729432.1:75264-113946 GCF_000696425.1 Galeopterus variegatus | reverse complement strand
GAAAAAAAAAAAAAAAAAAAAAAAAAAAGTTGTTATCCCTTAAAGTGGCTTAATACCTAGGTCTAATTTTTAGAAAGCAGGAGTAGTGAATGCAATTGAGTGCTGGAACCGCTGCTCATGCTATTAGGGTTCTATCTTCATGTCCCTTTGAAAGGAAGTAATGAGCTGAAGATAATGGCTTAGTTTTCTTTCCCAAATTCTCACAGCTAAAATTTCTCTTGTGATGAAGCTCTAATGGAGATGTTAGAATTTTTCTCCAACGTTCTTTAGGGGAACTATATTTAGAATTTCACTGTATATTCACAGATCAAGTATCTACCCACTCCTCATCAAGCAAAGAAACATACATGTTACAAGCTTCATTCTGCACATCTCTGGGATTGGCAACATATTCAGTATGGTGGTTTCCAGATGGAAGATTATGCCAGAAAGTATGACCCTTGACTGTGGTAGTAGTTTATGCACATAGTATCTTTATCACATAACTGAATCATTCCTCACATACTAATTTGTTTCCTCATTTTCTCCCCTCTTAACATTTTTCTCACATTTTCCAGTGTCTTTATTCTCACAAAATATTGTTTCAATTGACCGCATAATATATTTTTCCACTGATATACTATAATTTAACAACCATTTATTCTTAGATATTTAAGTTATACTCATTTTTCACTATTACAAACATAATTCATCAATGTATATTCTTGCACAATTTGGGGGTACAATTCTTTAGGATAAATTGCTAGAGCTGGAAGTAAAGCTTCTGGGGTCCACAAAGTCAAAACTATTTTCATAATATTACTAAGATATCATTGGTCTTTTTCACTGGGTTGACATCTGCACTGATGGTGGAAAATCAATGACGAGGAAAACTGCCGGCACATTAGCATCAATCAAGGCAGTGGCCCCAAACTGTAGTATTCATCGTTGTATTCCTCACCATCAGGCACTCACAGTAACCAATAAATAACTAAGCCAGTTTTACTTAAGCATGCCCTTGATGAGAAACTAAAACTTTATTAAACCTGAAACCTTAAATGGATCTCTAGGTTGGGATACTAAGAGGAAAAAAAAAAAAAGTTCATAGAAAGATTTGTATTATCTTTCAATTCTATTTTTCCACAAACTTTATGAAGTATCCTCATATCATCATGTGCCAAAGTACAGTAGCTGTCTCTAGGAAAACTTGTGCCAACTGTCCAAGTTGCAAGCTGAACTAACCACTTTGTTCAAAGAACACCATTTTTACTCCAACAAATAACTGACAAACAAACTATGGTTATTCAGACCTGGGTATTTGGCAGATATTTTCTCAAAAACGAACCAACTGAGCCTGTCACTTCAAAGAAAATCAGCTGACAGTATTTATTACCAATGATAAAATTCCAGCTTTCAGTGAGTTTTCACTGGAAAATATGTATCCATCACTTTGAGGTCAAAGCTTCTCAATATTTGAAGACTTCTCTGATGAGACTGGTGGTGATATGAACAAATGTGATTTTTAAAAACTGTATAATAAAATGTGTCAACATTTGGAAAATCTTCATTAAGTTAGTGAATCAGTATTTTATAAATAACCAACTGTACCCCATGAATATATACAATTATTATGTGTCAATTAAGAAAAAATAAATTTAATAAAAATTTTTAAAAATAAGAAAAACAAAGCAAGCTAAGGCCAACTATAGGTGTTGGTATGAGCATATGAGCATATAGTAGAGCTACCCCTGATTTATGCCAAGCACAAAACCACCCAACACCCATCATTTAGAAAAGACTAGCACTCTAATTTTTATCAGTAGTATTTTTTGAAATCTAGGCTTTGAGAATTTTCCTATGGTACCTCAGAAATTAATCCCCTTCTGACCAGAAATATGGCTATTCCATTTAACAAGACTAAGCTACACAGGACCATTTGGAAATTCGTATCTGTAACTATCTGCAAAGGGCCAATTTTCCACACATGAACCATAATGTACACTCTCTGGGCAAACCAAATATGAAAGACAGCCATAGCTTGGGGTGCTCTCCTCCCAACTCTTGTTGACATCTGCAGTAGAGAACTGATAGTTCTGTTTTGCTCCTTGAAGTCAAGAAGGTCAATGTTGTGAAAATCTCACTTATGAAAGGTTAAATGAAAACTGTTGTGGTTCAGTTTCTTACTCTACTACAATAGTAGTTCTAAATAGCTGGAGTTAGATGTGAAGTTGAGTTTTTCCTAAATAAACAAGGCTAGAGAAATCAAACTGAAGAAAGGAATTCTACTATTTTGGCACAAGAAGTTTTCTGTTTTTATCCACTTGTTTTCAGATACTTGACAACTCTTATGGTATTTCCTCAGCATTTCAAAAAACCTCTAATTTTCCCTTCGGAGAAGGTGAACCAGAAGTTGCTGAAACCCCAGGTTCAACATATGTGTTTCTCTTTCCTTCCATGGCTGGATTGGTCCATTGCTGGGTGGCTATAATCAGCCTTCTGGAATCATGTCACAGTCAGCCTTGTGGCCTGACCTGGCTTGTAATGCTAATGCTCAGGGCTCTTTATCCATCCTATTGTAAGAGTGACTGCAGTAAATGTGGTAAGCAACTTGGTATCCATAATCAGTTGTCCTCCCAGAAATTATGGGCAGAATTCTGGACTAGAGTCCCCATGTCTGGTCACAATCCTGATGCTGTGATGTATGTGTGACCTGGGAGAGTCACTCGATAGCACCGACCTTTCAGAATATTGTGAACTCATTCAATAAAATTTACTGAGAACAGAAAAAAATGAAAGAATAAAATTTACTGAGCACTTACCAGGTTAGGCACAATACTGGGTTCTGGGCCTTGAAGGAGTTATAGCTTAGTGTCCTCTCCGAAGGCTGACTTTGAGACCCTATTCACCAACATAGAAATAGAAACTCCCATACTGGCAAACTGAAGGGAGGACCAAATAAAGCATAGCACAGCATGACACCATCCTGACTCTACGGGAGACAGAGCAGCAAGAAGATGAAAGCTTTCCAGTGGAAATGCCCCTCAGAGACAGGGGCAGCAAGGCCCCAGCCTACGTCTGAATCTCTGGGGGTTCGTGTTCATTCACTATGTTTCAGATCGGAAAAAATGAACGTTAATAATGAACTCTAGGGGCCGGCCCGGTGGCGCACTGCTACAGTGCGCCACTTGGGAGCGCGGGGGCGCTCCCGCCGAGGGTTCGGATCCCACATACAGACCGGCCGCTCACTGGCTGAGCAAGGTGCGGGCGCAACACCGAGGGTTGTGATCCCGTTGCCGGTCCCGGTCCGGTACGGGCGCGACACTGAGGGTTGCGATCCGCTGCCGGTCACGATAAAAGACAAAAAAAAAATGAACTCTATGTACTTTCTAAACACTTTAAGTGCATTATCCCTCATTATGAGGACTATATGGGTAAGTACTATTACTACCATCATTTCATCGGCTAGGGAACTGTGGCTTGGAGAAGTTCAGTAACCATCCCAAGTTACAGAGCTAGTAAGAAACCAGACAGGGACTCTGACCAAGGGGTTCCGTACAAAACCAGAGATTGTGAGGCCAGCAGTGGCTGGTCTGATGATATAATCGAGTACCAAGCTTTCAGAATACAGGGAAAGGAAAGGCAAGGGCTGTGGCTATAACTGCCTCTACCTCTGACAAAAAACTTAGGAGAGTGGATACGCATGTGTAGGGAATGATATGGGCAAGGGAGAGAATATGGCCCAAGCTCAGATCTTGTCAGTGGCTCTGGGTCAGTCCTCACAATACAACACTGTTCTCTGTGGTCTGGGCAGATCAGAATTTAATGTGAGTTCCACGTTAGTACCTCAGGATCGTGCTCTAGTTCTGAGCCTCCCCAAACAGGGTCCATGCCATAAGATTATGATTAAATGAAATCAAAGTTAAAGAGGCATTCTGGTAAATATAGAAGGCACAGGAAAATATTGGTTATTCTATAAAGGATAAAAGTCAGGTGGCATATAAGGCTGTATCTGATCCTATTTGCTTATTAGAACTCCTTTACAACAGCTAATACCATACTATGATAAGCTGATTGCACAGAATGCACACCTGGCATGTTTTAAGGGACTGGATTTAACTAGTTATTCACTTAGATTTGTATGATATTAAATTTACTTACAATGAGATTCTACTCCAACCATCACCAAATCCCTTGTTTCTTAGTTTTTCTGTGAGAACACTCCATGGCATAGCAGCAAAATGTTATAACTGACTTAAAATTAGCTTGCTTGACCTACATGTCTAAGAAAATCAGCCATTCGCTAATAAAACCTACCAACCCTCCATCCCTGAAACCTGGTGTTAGAATATCATTTTAAAAATGCAATTGGTGTCCTTGGTGTTCATTTATGCTTAGCTTCCCTATCAAATGGTTTGATGCAAAAAGAAATACTAATTCTCAATAGTTCTTTTTGTTTTGTTTTAATAAGATTTAGGATGAGGTCTATGGATTTCAAAGAAATTACCCTTCTTCAAGCAGCATGGATTGGGTTGTATGTGATGCTGAATGGGTGGGATGGATATCTATGGATTCTTTGCATGCCCTTTGTACCACTTATAATTATGCTGTTAGAGTCTTTACAAAAAAGAAACCCAATTTATTCTTTTGAAATGTTCTAAATATAAATGCAGAGGCAAGGAAATAAATAATAATTTCAAGGGTGCTTAGACTTTAAACTATTTTGAACTAATGTACCTGTAATACTACTGCATATTGCAACCTATAACCTAAAAACTATCAGCCCACATCACCACAGGCAAGAAATGAGAAATTTTGAGGGTTACTGAACACTGAATATTTGCAGCTGAACAGTAGAGTTACTGAATGCCATTGCATGGCTCTAAAACTCACAGATCCACCTGCACAATATTGCTCTGTTGAAAAGTGAAAGGCATGGAAATGAGTGGTCTTGTTAGTGATTTACACAGGTAAAGGGGGTCATGGAGTGGGAGGTTGCTTCATCTCTAATATATCAAATTATTAATTTAGTACTGTGCATTTCTAACAAAATCACCCTTCTTTAAGAACTGTTGGGCGAGATCAATGGTGCTTGCCTGTGATAATAAATAGGTGCATATTTTTGTGGAGCAAATATTTTAACCAATATTTCACTCTGCCCTCATTGCACTTTTGATAAAAGGCAGCTCCAATTCAATCTCTGGCTTACCAAAAAATGCATATCCATTCAAGCATTTTTTATTATTATTACAAAGATGAAAAATAGAAGCTTAAAATGGATGCTTCATATACTACAAAACATCCCACTCAACTTTCTCGTGTGTGGCTTCTTCTAAAGAGTAACAAAGCTAGGCATCCACTTTCTTTACCAGGTTAAGTAGTTAGAGATAGATTCTTCTATCAGTAAAATGAAAGTACCTTCAAGCAGGATGCTATTTTGTATCACCATGATACTATTTCTGGTCAATGCCTCTTTGCCCCAATTAAGGCTACTGAGTTGGGGACAGGCATATGTTGAAATCCATAGTAAACAGTGATATAAAATATAGAAGACAGAGTTACAAGGAGCTTTATTTGTCAATGCTTTTGTGATCTTAAAATATGGTGGAGTTTTGTGTTAACCTGAGAATCTCGTATATTGCTAATAAATCTTCCTCCAATATGATAGCAGTGTAAAAAAGGAATTTAAAGAAAAAATAGCAAGGTATAGCCTTTATTTGTTGGTTCCTTTGGTTACTAGACATTAAGATGCACACACTACTGAGAGCAAGGGGTTGTGGCAGAGACCACAGATAAGAAACAGAAGAAAGCATAGTCCCTGTCTTCAAAAAGCTTAATTCAGGAGTATTCTGAGATTATAAAACCTATAGCAAATTTCTAAGGAATTAAACCACCAATTTCTGGCCTTAACAAGCAATCAAGGGTTATCACATGCATGGTACTGCCTAGCTGTTCATCTGTTCATTCTTTCAAATGGAGGGCCAGCCCCATCTAAGCCCAGCACTATCTCGATGTATTAAAAATCATAGTGAAGTGCTCTAAATAATGTTGCTTTACAAGTAGGTAGAGACACTAGATGTCTGGTGGGGAACACATTTTGCCCCATTTGAACATTTTAAAACCTGCATAAGCCATTAATGAGAATTTAGGAACATGTTTGAGGTGACTATCACCATTGTAACTTCCAGAGGCTCCACCTTTAGAAACGAATGGCTCTTTAAGTATTAAAATAAGGATTTAATGTACATTATAACTAATAGTACTTGAGATGAAAGCAAATGACCCTACCCCCCTCCCAGGTACCAAGAGGGGTCAGATTTCCCATTTATCAGCAAGTCGGTCAGGGTAGCCCAGCGTCTCAATCTCAGACTCTCTTCTGTGGCTGCTTCTTGGATGGCTGAGGAGAACACTTCAAAAATGAACCAGCTAAACAAACTTCCTAGCAGCACTTGACAGAGCTACACCTATTCTTCCCATTTCCAAAGCAGTGGAGAATTAATTACCAGTTCTATGGATCTATTGTAAGTATAATAGACTAAAGAGCTATCACAGACACATTTATTGTAAAAGCACAATCCCAAGAGTGTCTAGTGGAGGGCCAAAACGATTAACACAAATGCTTTGTCAGATCAAAGATAAAACCTGCACCGCCCAATTGAGGAATGAATTAGAACAGTGGGTTATCTTTCAAATTAACCAGGGCAGTTAGTGAGGAAAATTTCATGAAAGTGTAATTCTTAGCCTTTGTGAATCCACACAGCAGGCATTCTGCCAGCTGACAAGATGATGAAATTTTCATGCTTAAAAAAAGCCCTCTTCATTTCCCAATTTAGATTAGCTAGTGTTTCTCTCCCTTTTTTGCCTGTGTGTCTATTCGCTCTTAAGAGGAAGGGGAACACATATCAATTTTTCACTGTAAAATTGAGTCTTTCAAAAACATCCCTAAAAGCTTAGAGATACAGTCTTTAAGCTGGCTTTTTATGATTTTCAAAAAATACCAGTTCAATTCTAACTTTGTACAGAGAAACCATCAAGGACCAGGGCATGAAACCAACTTCGAATTAAGGCTTTCTGCGCTACCTCCAAGTCTTTCAACACTTCATCAAATCTCGAGATAAAGCATTGATAGAGTTGCCTTCCTCCTAAATAAATTAGTATATTACTTAAAAAAAATCCTTACTCGGTACTTTTTGTATTTCTATGTATATTAAAATTTAACTGTTCCAAGAAATGAGAATTTGAGGGATACGTTAATTGCTATATGTGAGGGGGGAAAAAGCATCTCCTCTCTTATTAAAGGAGCCAATAATGAAACATTATTATCTGACAGAGACTAAATCTCAGGTTACATAAACTTTTAAAAATATTAGTTATACCACATTTATTCAGTCCATATTATTTATTCATTCATGACAGAAGACAACAGAATATGTGATGCATTCTCCTAAAATTAAAGTGATGTGGAAGTATACTTTGCTACCCCAAACCTTTGTCCCTTTTTGCTTTACAACCTGATTTCTTAGTGATCAAGAACTATGTTCCTTGGTAAGTTATAGTGTTTGGTCAAGTACCACATTCCACTTATCTTCCTAAAGTCCTTTCCTTTCTCAGTGTAGGTTGACTTCCCCTGTAGTGATTCTAAGAATAAAATGAAAAAAGATATGGAGACTCTTACCGCAGTCCACAAATAACATTTATGCACAATGTATAGTATTTTTTTAAGTTGCAAAATAGGAGGAAACCATTTCGGTAATTAGCTTCAGAGAATAGTCACTTAACTCCAGTACTTAACTATCAATATCCTTGCCTTCCATACATTTGTATAGGAGTCTCCAGATGGATTATCATCACTATGATATATAGCACTGAACTAACTGTAATCAGTATCACCTGAGGCACAGTAACAAAAGAAACTCAATGCCATGTCCCTCTATTGGCAAAAGTTCTTTTAAGTCTGGGGTCAGGAGGAAACAGAATGGTCTGCCAATAAAACAGAAACTAGAGGTACATGAACTTTTTGTATAAAAGCTCTGATCTTGAAAATATTTAAAATGCTTGTTCAGGATAAGGCCACGAAAAGAATGAATAACGGATTTCTTTCTCTCCCATCCAATCATATATGATTAAGATCAAAAAGTAGAGAACTAAGTTCCTAATTTTGAGGACAGTAATATCAATCTTCAACCTCAGGAGTGACATGTGACTATTTTGATTAGAAATCCCTTAGAAAAGTCAATCAAGTGGGCAGTTAACTACAGGAAAACTGTTACTTGCTGTTAATGAGATGGCTTGTGGACAAGACAGTTAAAACAAATGCTCTAACATTTTGTGTTAAATATCTAGATCCCTAAAAGTAGGTTATTTAGCTTGAAAATACTTATATAACCATGACCATTACCACCACAACACAATACACGATTAGGTCAGAAATCGATCTTCCAGTTAGGGCATATTTCTAACTATACAGAAGATCATTTTTCTGCTATTCTCAACTTAGTCAAAACAGATAGTTTCTTCTAGTACTAACATTTCCATGGTGAAGATGTTTGATAGACTAAACAGAGAGAAAACTTAGAATTCTTCTCAAGAATCATACTCTGCTCAATGAGTCCTGTAAATGAGGAGCTGAATAGTTTTGATTTGGGGCACTTCTTGCTAAATAAAGGCTTAACATTTCATGTACTGAACATTTCATCTACTGTGGAATGTGACCCCACAGATAACCTTTATTCCCATCCACCTGTTCAGTAAGTGTAGCACAGGATTATTCACTAAAATGTTTCAGATTTTCCCAAAATGTAGTTATAATTATTATTTTTAAAAATCTTCAGACAAACCTACTTGCTTTTTTGACAAATACAAATTGTTCTACACCAAAATCACAATGCTGGAACTCTGTTTTCACTATTTGTCCTAATGACCTAATACTTGCTTTTCACATATTGAGTTCTATTCTAAAGGAGAAAATGCTATGTTATATGTTAACTAGCATATAATAAGTAGAAAGTACAGAATGACACTGATAAGTCAGGAGTCTTACCTAATAAAACCTAAGCAATTTTTTTAAATGCTTTGTCAATGCAGCTTCTTTAAAGAAGTTACAGTGAACTTTCAAGTAATAAAAAAAGTGTGCAGATGACAAATGACAATGAAACACTAAGAAAAATCAAATGGGAAATGTGGGGGATTTTTTTTGTATTTTATTTTAATTTTTGAAGGGAAAAAACTCATTCACATGAAATGTATTCAAAAACTTTAAATGAAAGCCTTCTTTCTAATGAAGACAGATCACTTACTGTTCCAGCATTTTTACTGTATATTTATAAAACTCAGACATTCTCTTTAAAATGCCAGATAAAATGCATTTAAATTTAAAAGATATTCATATTGATTTCCTCAGAAAACTAGGCTATGAAGTGGTTTAGACTGCCACATAAACACAAAGTATTAGCTAGTGGGCAGTTTATTAAAATCTACACATGGGCCGGCCCATGGCTCACTCGGGAGAGTGCGGTGCTGATAACACCAAGGCCACGGGTTCGGATCCTATATCGGGATGGCTGGTTTGCTCACTGGCTGAGCGTGGTGCTGACAACACCAAGCCAAGGGTTGAGATCCCCTTACCGGTCATCTTTAAAAAAAAAAAAAAAAAAAAATCACTACACATGATTTTATGGCTCTACTTGCCAATGATAGGCAATACTGATTTTTTTCTTCCTCTGTCCAAAGATCTGAATGACCATTTAATTTAGTCATATTTAGGTAACAATAAACTAAAACACTTCCTGATCATATTCTCATTTTTTCTTAAAAGCAGAAATTTTATTTGAAATATTGCTCATTAACAAAAGAGATGTAATGCCTAAGGAAAAATCAAATCATCTGTCAGGCTAATATGCCAAAATTACATATTTTATCATATTTGTATTAAGAGCATTTCACCAGGAATTTTCTCCAAAGTCTTTTCATAAAAACCAATAAAACAAGTACCAAACCTCAGTAAGTTGTATATGTAAAAACCTCATCATTGATACTTACATCATAGTACTTTTTAATACAACGTCTAATGTCCACGATCAATTTGTTGCTCAGCTGTACCATAAAGGTCAGAGGTGAAGCCTTACAGTCAATGTTACTGCAACGATACAAGCTGGGCTCCATATCAGTTCCCTACATAATTAAGGACAGACAAGTACACAAAAGGTTACTACAAGGTTTAAAAGGTTTTTTGTGCTTTCCGGGTGTACAATATTCGTAATTCATTTTACTGGTGAGTTTTTAAACCTATTTTCTCAACTACTTTTCTCCCAAAGACACCTTTAGTCACACATACCTTCCAATCTTTTGCCATCATCATAATGGAGTACAAAGTCAAAAGGAAAAGCTTAAAACCACTATTTTATATTCAACACATGACAGACTCTATGGATAAAATAATTTTCCCTCTGAAAATACTAGCAAAGTCACATTATTAAAAATAAACATCTTTCTTAGAGATATTAATCAAAATTTTAAATTTGTACTTATTGATTCCAAATTCAAAGATAAAGCAAGAGCCCTTATAGCATTAGTTTGTTTTCATCTTGACAACTTAATTTTAAGAATAAAGTTTAAAACTTGTTTCACCACGAAAGCAGTATCACTTGTCTTCGGCCTAGCAAATCTAAAATTTCTCCAATTTTTTTCAAAAAATTAAATATATTTGGAAGAGGGGAGGCAGGAGGAGTAGAAATTTGAAAGAATTAATATTAGTAGACGGAGAAAACGCTTTGTTTTGTTGTGTTTTAAGCAGAGACAAAGCAAATATATAGAAAAAACTGTTGGGGTTTCTGGAGCATTTGTTTTCCTTCTTGATACTTAAATATCTTGGTTTCCTGCTCCAATCTGGTACATAACCCTACCCGCCATGCTAAGCAATTCCAGGTGGAAGAGATTTTAGAGCTTGACATCGGCTCTTCCACAGTTAGCCCATCTGCAAGTCGTCAAGCCTCTATGCAATTAACTATCTTATTTACAGCTGTAATGAAGCAAAACTCAAGGATTTAGCAAGTATTGCTGATCTGTGTCTGCCTCTTCCTTGCACTTGCTTCCAAAGACTGCTTTGTTTTGATTCAAAAAAATGCAAAACATCTGCTGTTTGTCCAAATTAACTTAAAATAATTACTTTTAATTTAGATAAAGGATGTCTTTTCTTTCAGTTTCAAGGTTTACACAGTTCTGCTGCCTACCCATTTGCCAATGGTTAGTACATGCATAACACTGCAGTGGAATCAAGTAAATTGGCTAAGTTTCAAGTTCTGATCCAAGGTCAATGATACATTTTTTGGCAGTACTTCTTGAGAGGAATGTCTCCCTGTGACTTTTTAAATGTCTGATATGCAAAGACAGCAGAAAAGATAGTAAGAGTACCTTTGTCAAAAAGGAGGCAAGTGGGATGTGTAAAGATAAACAAAAACTTTCCCAAAACACTTAGTTCCCATTAACTTGATATAAGATAAAGGAAAATACTGCTCTAAGTCTTAATAAACAGGGGTTGGGAGTGGGGAAATACAGGCTACTAATTAAGGAATTATAATAAAAATATTTTTTTTAAATTAGAATTTTTAAGAGATTCTGTTTAAAAACCAAGGTCAAGCACTCTAGGAAACCAAAAACAATATTCAAGCACATTCAATTAAGAGTTTTCAAGCAAAAATAAAGTTGTGAAAGCAGAATTCATCCGATGCTAAAATTCTTTAAACACAGGAAAGCAACATGAAAGTATGGGTTTTTTTTTTTCCTTTCTATATATCCTATAGTGGCGGGGAAGGGGGATTTATACTAGTTCACTCAAAAAATGAAACTAGGAAACAAAAAGAAACAACTAACCGAACCATCAAAGACATTATCATAAATATTCTCGGTTCCACACGTAGGGCATGGGCATTTGAATCTTTCACAGTCCCTGTATTTCTCTTCATCAGTGAGCTGTGCTGGGCCACCAAGTAGAGCATCATTCTCTTCATCTTTATGATAATGAAGAACTCTAAATTGGGTGGGGTCAAGTCCTATTAATGTAAAAGAAAAAACAAATTCAGAAAAGTATTTATCTTAAAAAAAAACAAAAAAGAAAATTCTCACAAAAGAATGATTTTAAATTCATGCACACTCATACACAACCATTTGAACTCAAGATCGCATGGGCGAATGACTTTTCTTTTTACAAGAGGTTACTTTATAAATAAAATAAGTCACTGCAGCAATGCAATGCAGAAATATTCCACCAGACATTTGGGTTTGGAAGCAACCACTTTATAGAATGTTTTTATTATTTTCTTAAAGTTACAGTGACAGAATATCAAATATTCACTGTTATTAAGAAACGCTCATTAAATCAAAGTGTTACCATTAAAACTGAAAACAGAATAAAAATCCCATTAAAGAAAACAGGTTCACTGCCATTACAACTCCTTCAAGTGCAGACACAACTGCTAACCCTGATTTCAATGCAGTGGTCGATTTTTTCTTGGCTCAGTAGTTAACAGCATGTAGGTTGCAATCTAATTCAGTGGTTAAAATTCAGTAGCAGCATCTGAGACAAAACGCAACATGGGTTTCTTGGTGTTTAGAATTCAGAAATTTTAAATGTGTGCAAAACCAATGGATCTACAGATTCTATAGGCCAAAACATCCCTGACAATCCTGAAACCAAGTATACCTTCCATATTTCAATCAAAACACAAGAAATCAATCGATGCATAGCTTATGCTATCTTGTTTCCACAAACTTTTAAGGAAACAAACATTTTTAGGCCACTCAATTTAATTTACCCTTGGCCAAAGCATATCTGTCAAAATTTACTATATGAATTTACACTTCAAGATAATTATGCCACACTATATCTTACAATATTTTCTTGAAAGCATCCCTTAACAATACCTAAAATTCTAGGCTTTTGGAAATCTAAAGAAAGCTATCAAATCTATTTCAGCATAAAGGTAAACAAGCAATATAAAATAGTCACTGAGCAAAAAGTTCACAAATACCAAAATTATCTAACAATTGTTTTAAATCTATCAACAGCTACATAGGTAAATAATCTAATAGATGTATTCAGAATTCAGTGACAAAACCCTAAATCCTATTTGGCCAGTCATCAAGTTGACATCTAGTAATTACAAAATACTTGAAGCAGGCTCTTACACAGTGGAAAGGTGCCAAACAAAAAATAAGACACTAAGACACAGAGTCTCAGTTTTCTCACCTGCGAAATGGAGGTAGTGTCACTGACATACAGTTTTGAAGTTTAAATCAGATAATATACAACAAATGGAGTTCAGTGGTGCCTGTCATGTGGTAAGCATTCAATAAATGTCATTTGAATGAAAAAAAGAAAATAGTGAATGAACATCATTTAATCCAGACTATATTTAGTCAAGATTATGCATTTAGAAAAATATATGAAACACATGTTCATGCTGCACATGAAGATAATAGCTACTACTTGTAGGAATTAAAATACTTCCTAAAGTGGTAGTATATAATAAAAATAAAGAATATACATTTAGAACAATTTGAAGAGCTGTTCTTCATTAGTGACATAAATTACTGTAACCTGTGTCACTTAGCCCTAAGAGAAACAGCAAATCAGTAAAGTATGTGGGAATATACACCCACACATTTAGAGATAAAGAGGGGCAGAGGAATTGAGTGAAAGAGATGATGCCTGTGAATGAGGCCATTTCTTTTTTTTTTTTTCCTTTTTGTCTTTTTTTCGTGTCCAGCAACGGATCGCAACCCTCAGTGTCGCGCCCGTACCGGACCGGGACCGGCAACGGGATCGCAACCCTCGGTGTTGTGCCCGCACCTCGCTCAGCCAGTGAGCGGGAACCGGTCTGTATGTGGGATCCAAACCCTCCGCAGGAGCGCCACCGTGCTCCCAAGTGGCGCACTGTAGCAGTGCGCCACCGGGCCGGCCCGAATGAGGCCATTTCTTCTCTGTAGTGAAGGATAACTGTTGCTATTTCATTAAACTCTAGTTGTGAATCCAACTGCATTCACATAATATCTTGTTTATTTGTGATTATGAGAAAGCAGCTTCACCTTTTCTCTGACCATGTGATTATTAATCAATTTCCCAGGCCAATACTAATCCAAAATTAAGGAAAAAGAAAAATATATATAATCAAGATTTTTCTAAAAGGCAAGCTTCTTTCATAGTCCAAAAATCAAGGAACAAAACAACGCTGGTTTGCACATATACAAAATTGGCCGGGCTATGAAAAGAAACAAATAGGAGCTGGTCCCTACCCCTCTCCACCAGCCACGGCTCACCTGGCACAGCTGAGTGCATGAAGCTGCAAGCACTGGCCCAGGGCAGCCTGCCTGCTGAGTAAGCCAAAAGTGGACATAGGCCGTCTTGCTACTCATGGAGAAATGTCCAGCAACAGGCCCAAACTTGTGAAAATATATCAGGCTTTATAAAATGTCTGCTCTAAATGTCCATTTCCACAAACCACTCTTATCTTCCCATGGCAGTAACAAAGCCTAGGTAATTACTTCAGATTTATTCCCAGGCAGAACTTTTTCAGGGGAAGGGACTTTAATCTTAGTATTCTTGGTCATAGTTCAATGTTAAAAAAATTTTTTTAAAGGGGGTGAGAAGACACTGTAATTACCTTAAAATATTAGGTATATAATGATCCTTGTACTGGTTACTTGAATACCGAAATGTCATTTTAAAAAGTGATTTTCTTGGGAGGACAATTATAAGTTAAACAGACAAATGACAGAGGGCTAAATCAAATCTTTTTAAGAAAATATATAATGCCACGTTTAAAAAAATTTTTTTAAAGGATCGTTGCTGCTGGAATCTTTTTTGAAAAGGTGAAAATCCAGGCTTAAACAAGCCCCAAACTTATTCAACATATAAATCAAATTTTCCAAATCCCCCACAAAATTGTCAATAGCTTATTTCGAAGTTTCAGCAGACTTAAAAGTTTTACTGCTTATACCATAACTCATTACAGCTAGAGTGAAACCGGAAAAAAGTATCTGGTGCTGCCACCTAGAGGTAGAAATTTTGAATTTTAAAATGTGCAAAATGGAGCTGCTACACTCCATTTGTAATTACTTTCAGCCCCAAATTAAACATTTCTCTCAGAAATGACATTAAAGCAAACTCTGTATCATCACACTTGTCCTACATGCATATACACTGTATAATTAATATTAAAATGCTCACCATACGACGAGTAACCATATTAGTCTTTGAGCAAGAGACACAAAACTGAATTCCAAATTCCTTACCTCTCTCCTACTGAGAGCTTTCTCTGAACAACTGGCTTAAAGAAACAAACTTTATGCTTTGAGAAAAGGAACTTCCACTTCTACTAGACTAGCTTTTGACAGGTCACTTGAATCACTTGGTCAGGCACAAAATAAAGGAAGGAACCACCTGCTAGGGCTTTATAAAACCAGTTATCTTGGGGAAGAGCGGCCGTGGTTTCTCCCACAATAAGCAGAGATGATGTATGCTTTAATTCAATCCTGTGACTTGCAGTGACCGAGTCACTTGTGCTAAGGTGAGGGGACAGAAGAGGCAGTGGAATAAAATTAAAACAGTCATTTATAATTAGAAAATTTATAGAATCTCACATTATTTTGGCAACAGAATCAAAGCGCTCATGTTTCAAGAAATATTTATGGAAAGTAACATCATAGGTATTGGGTGGATGGGTTTAACAGTACCGTTTCTACTTAAGATCACCACAGTCTTATCACATACACCCCCAATGTGACATTTAAAACAAAATTATTTTTCCTCCCATTGCACCTTTTAACCATTGTAAACTATGCCTGTTTTAAAAATGTTAACTTGCCCATATTCCCAAGAAGTAAACTGTTCATAACTTAAGGCATATAGTTATGTGAGAGGCTAATGCATTTGATCAAATATTTTCCTTCCTCCAAAAGACATGGTCTCTATTAATGCAACTGCAAATAACTGCAGTAAAGCCAGTTATATATGTTCATGCAAGTGGGAAAGAGGGAAAATCCATGTAAATGAAACTCCAAATGAGTAAAGAGAGTAACTGGTATCCCCAAGCAGTTATTTGTAATATGAAGCACTTAAGCTACTAAGGAAGCTAATTAATGGAATCCTGCTGTAGAATATTTTGCAAAAATTTATTTTAGGAAGTGAATCATCTATCTTTTGCATAAACGCAGGCTTTCATATATCTGGGCTTCTTAGAGGACAATATATAAACTGAAATCCAGTATGACTAAAGAAAAAATACTTAATGAATTTTTAAAGGGTGAATGCTGTGTCCATAAAAAGATTTGTATAAGAATGCTTATAGCAGCTTTATTCATAATAGCCCAAAAATGGAAATAATCGAGATGTCAAGAGCAGATGAACTGGTATAATCTACCATGGAATACTACTCAGCAATGAAAAGGAATGAATACTGACACACACAACAAGATAGATGAATCTCAAAAATATTATGCTAAGTGAAAGAAGTTGAACATAAAAAGTATATACTGTAGGAAACCACTTACATAAAATTTGAGAATAGGCAAAACTAACCTATGATGGTAAAATCAGATAAGCAGATGCTTTTGTGAGGGGTGTGTGGACTGGGAAGGGGCACATGAGAACATTCTGGGGTGATGGAAATGTTTTGTATCTGTGTCTTGATAAACTGATTATATGATACTCTCATGGTAAATTATGTAAATTATACTTGTAAAAAAGCATGCCAAATAGAAGATGATTGTAATATATATTTCCAAAGGACTCATATTTAGAATATGTAAAGAATGCCTGCAAATCAGTAAGAAAAACACAACTCAATAGAAAAGTTAAAAAGCACAAACAGGCACATCACAAAAGGAGATATTCAAATGGCCAAGAAGCATGTGAAAAGGTGCTCAACTTCATTGTCACCAAAGAAATACAAATTAAAATCACAATATTATCACCACATAAAAAGAAGAAGATGGAAAATACCAAATGTTGGTGCTAGTACGGGGTGTAAATTAGTAGAACTACTTTGGAAAACTGGCATTATCTACTAAAGCTGAACACACATGTCCCTAAGGCCCAGCAATTCTACTCCCAAGTACATATCCAACATAAATACATGCTTATGCTCAACAAAAGACATGTGCAAGAACTCTCAAAGCAGCACTAACAACCCATAGGTGTACCTACAGTATATAGTCATACAGTATGTTTTATTCATACAATGAAATACTATACAGAAATTACAGAAATGGAGTACAACCACACAGATGAATCTCACAAACATAATACTGAATGAAAGCAGCCAGATACAAAGAATAAAGACATAATTTATGTAATGTTTAAAAATAAAAACTCACCTATGAAGTTAGAAGCCATGAAAGTAATTTTCTGGTGATGGGAGTGCGGCATGAAGGATAGTTTCCAGGAGACATGAGGGAGCTAGTGAGGACCTAGTGATATACTGTATATGTAGTAATATTCTGACAGTGAGTCAGCTCACTTCTGACTACACTGCTGCGTGTTTTCCTTGTGAAAATTCAAACTGTTCAGTCAGGTTTTGTGCACTTTTTGTATGCATATTATACTACAAGAAAATTTACACTTAAAAATTGGAGAAAAGTGCAAACTAAATATTTCTTATGATGTACCTGTGAGTTTGTTTCAAAATGCATTGAATACCAACCAGACATTATATACTTCCTCACAGATGTACACATCATCACTTAGGAAGTAGTACTGACAAAATAAAAAATAAAATAAAATGAACCTAAATATGATCAAGTCTTCAGATCTAACTATTTACGGGAAATACAGGGGATAGAGGAACATGTTAATGGACACCTTTAGATGCGATCAGCAAACTCCAGAGTAAGGGAAATTCTACAAGAAAAAAAACCCAGTTTCTTTAACAAATAAATTTGGAATATCAAAAAAGAAAAAAGAAAAGATAGAGATAAATTATCATATGGGCCCTTGCTGTATTCCTATTCAAATAAGGAGCTTTTTATAAAAAGTGCATTCATAGAACGATCGGGGAAATATGAACGCATACTGGATATTTTAGTGAAATGGAGAAATTGGGGCAGGGGGCATTTGGTGTGATATGATAATAATTGTGCTATGTTCAAAGGGGGAATCCTTGTCTTTTAGAAATGCAAAATAAAATACTTACAGATAGAATGATATGTCTAGGATTTACTCCAAAATAATCAGGGGGGGTGGAAAAGAAGAATAAGATTGGCTACAGATGTTGATTGCTGAAGATGGATGATGAGTACATGGGAGTTTATTATACAGTTCTGTCTATTATCATTTAACTTTATCAATGGTCCTGAGAAAGTATTGATGTTTAAACAATGTGAGAATTTAGAATTTATTTCTTAGAAGATATTACTGGACCCTGTCTGTTGACAAAAACTACCTTCTGTAACATGAGTGGCATGTTACAGAATTTTTTTAAAAAGAGAATTTTTACTTCCCAATTTAACCCAAGAACATACTGGTTAAGTGTGTTCTGTCTTAAGCAAAAGTTAAACATTTAACTTTTTCCATAACAAAACATTTTTTAAATACTACAGATCCAATTTAAAGGTAAACAATCAACTGTACAAGTGGCGAACAACTGAAACTGTCTTTGACACCAATAATAAACCTCTCCATAATATAAATGGATAATTTCTGACTATTTTTTTAAAAATTAACAGCCAAACCTTTGGGTTAAATAAACACCCAAGATTTTTCTTGCCCTGCAGAAGATAACTCCCAAAATCTTGACAAAAAAAAAAAAATTCCTGATGGGCAGCACTATCATGACCTCACTTAATTGTTTTTACCACCCTTGATGACAGCTCTAAATATAAATTTTAACTTAATGAGATGTGCATCTCTGGGCAGGACAAAACTTTAGGAGTGCGTTCTTTCCTATTTTAAAACCTGGGAAAAGATGGTAACTTTACGCTGAAAAAAATTTTGAAAAATAAAATAACACACACAAAAAATAATAGACCAAAGACTGCTCCTTTTACAGCAAAGCCTTCTTCCCTTCCAGCTATGTTGGTAGATGTAGGAAGAAAACAGGAAGGCTTAAGGTTCCTAACTTCCCACTTTTTTAGAAGTGACCTACTAATTGTTCCAACACTGTTTTCCTTCTGATTTTGTTTTTAAAAATGTCTTATTTTTAATAATAGTACTAATGTTTTGTCAGCAAAGGGGGAACTTATAATTTACCACCTTAACCCTTTCCTGTCTTAGGCATACATATATATTTAATAGTTTATATAGGTGTACAATGCTGTACAATATTCAGCCTTTTCATTTATTATATCTTACCCATTTTTCTATAGGCTACACAATCTCAATAAGTGTCATTTTGGTATACTTAATTTAAATATTATCTTTTAAAATAATTTATTAATTTAAATAATTTGAGAAATCCTTATTTTCCTTTGGAAACTCCAAGTGTTACAAAGCCAGAGTTGAGAATTACTACTCCAAAGTGATTATTCTCAACATGCTCTAGTTTGACTCAGTTCTCAAGAGGTCTCACTGCTTACGTTGAGTGAGCTGCATCACTGCTGGCCCTCCGTGTTGTGGGCTAGTGAGACAGAAACAAACCTCATAGGGACTGAAGTGCAAGGCTGTGCAACTGATACCCTTAAAGAGGCTCTCCGTGAATTCCCTAAAGTGCTGCAGGGAGTGGCCGAGATAGTAAGGATTACGCCTGTGGAGATCCAGGCCCCTGCAGTTCACCGTAGGCTGCAAGAAGTGGTGAGTAGTGTGGGTAGGCAACCATTCCCAAGTCCACACCGGCCTCTCCACAGCCCATTCACCTCAAATGCCTCCACTTTTACAAACTCTTACCTGGAGGCCCCAGCTAGGAGTTGTCTCTGCTTGTCCTGAACTCTGATAACTTTTTATTTTACCTCTTTCAAGATATACACTGTTGTCCACTAGACTTCCCCACAACAGTGAAATCAACTAAACAACTGGGCTGTAATTTGAGTAAAGGATCCACAGCTGACTCTACTTTGTATCTGTTACAGTGCCTATTATGATGTCTGGCACAGCAGGTCTTCAACATTAAATTGTTCAAAGAATACAAAAGTAGACTAGACTGGGAGCACGTGCCATTGAATGATGCACTTGGAATGGTGCTCCATCCTGTAAGAGGCAGCTCTTATCAGCTGACAAGACTTCCCTTAACATCCTACTGTGCATCTGGTGTGCTGTTAGTTTTTAAATTTTTACTATTAATTATGTTATAGAAAAGATTTAAGGTTTGGAAATGATGGTCATGTATGTACGTTCTTGTAAAAGCTTAATCATGGAAAAAGACAAAATTCTTTACTGACAAAGTAATAACTGAGGTACCTGCTGGTGACATCATTCTATTCCCAATCACCTGTACTTTGCTCTCTCTACTCCACCATCTTTTTTGTGGGTATATCCTCCTGAGTCTGTCAAAAGCATCCCCAAACATTGCTTGGCCAACTGTTGCACTTATTTCTTAGAAGATATTACTGGCTGACAAAAACTACCTTCTGTAACATGAGTGGTATGAGCCATTTCTTAAAAAGAGAATTTTTACTTTCCAATGTAACCCAAGAACTTACTGGGTAAGTGTGTTCTGTCTTGTCTTAAGCACTATTTTCGGAGATTAAATTCTAAATTCTCACATTGTTTAAACATCAGTACTTTCTCAGGACCACTGAGAAAACTGCCCAGATAGCCAAATGCCTGAAATTTTATCACTGACCATAAAGAAATGTACTTTACAGCTATTTTAAAAATCACTGCTCATTGGAAGAAAGATATTATATAATTCTAAGTGCTGCTATGTATGAAATACAGTAGCCCCACCCCTGCATCTGCGGTTTCACATTCCATGGCTTTAGCTACCCATGATCAACTGCAGTCTAAAAATATTAAATGGAAAATTTCAGAAATTATTCATAAGTTTTTGAATTGCGCGCCATTCTGTGTAGCATGATGAAAACTGGTGCCATCTGGCTCTGTCCCACCCAGGGTGTGAATCATGCCTTTGTTCAGCATATCCATGTTGTATGTTCTACTGTCTTTAGTCATTTAGTAGTTGTCTCAGTTATCAGATCAAGAAAACATTTATATAGGGTTCACTACTATCCAGTTTCAGGCATCCACTGGGGGTCTTGGAACATATCCCCCCCAATAAGCGGGGACTACTGTATAAATTTATTAAAAGATGAAATTCAAGAATGAACTTTAGACTATTCTCTTCGATGGCTTGGTTTGCTAGGTACAGAAGACTATTTGGATGTTTGAACATATTGTGAATATTTTATCCACAGAATATAGAGCTTTCATTAAAACAATAGAGAGAGAAAAACCTACAGTCTGGAGAACAAAAGCTAAGAGTTCCAAGTTTTAGTGGCCATGTTTCCCATAGGGCTCTTGTATAAGAAGAGTAGTACTATATTGTTTCCTATTCACAGATGGAAAAGAGTAAAATTTTGCTTCATTTAAAGCCCAATAGCAATAATTATGCATGGGTTTCAGAAAAATGATACATTTTACTGTGGGATAATGAGGACCATTAGTTATTAGAGAGAACAAATTATTCTTTCAACAGACTTATTCATTCACTCATTTAATAGACTATCCTCTCTCCTGTTCACAAAAATGGCCTTCCCATATGAAACACCTGGCCATACGACATGCCACCAGACTGACTTTAGGAGGTATCTTGAAAGGAAGAAATAGAGAATATCCAAAGTGAAGCCACAAGATAAAACCAACACTTGATGCTTGCCTTTCATTTCAAGGAAAGCAGTATAAAAGCAATAGAAAAAGAAAAAGGTAGTTGAAAAATATAGTTGCTCCCCACAAAAGAGTCTTAAAAATAAAAAACCATGAGCTTAATAATTTTCCCAAATGAAATTATGCCATTATTCCTGATTTCTTTGTAGTAACTAAAAGGACAAAGTATCAAACTTCACTAAAGTTTCAACACTGTAATACATTTCATTAATCAAAGATAAAAGCTACATTAAAAGCAAGAATTATTTTATGTCTGTGATTAGGGAATTGGAGGGCTTGTATTTTATGTATACATTTGTACACTTCAACTTATTTAACAGTGTCAGTTCACTAACTGCAATTTTTTTATATAAAGAAAGCAGATTTAGAATTTTAAAAACAAATTACAGTAATTTTATGCCTACAGCTTGCACCTCTTAGAAACCACATACCCCCAACACTCGCCTTACTTTGCCACCACTTCCCCATCTCCTCCCTCCTCCTCTCTAAAACCACAGGCTTCAAGAGAACTGATAACAGGGGCTTTGAATCCCCTAGTGAACAGCCACCCTAATTTTTCACTTGGGGTAGAGGAATAAAGGGCGCAGATAAAAATTCAGCTCTTGAATAGGACAGGGGGCAAATGCCTGCAGATATCTGCCTGGCAAGTTTCAATGTTTCCTACTGATCTTCAGGGTGACAGGCACTTCCAGGCGTGCTCTTCATTAATGTTGAACCTCCTATGAGGAAAGGGGGAAAGATAAATGACTAAAAGACTGGTTACTAATGTAGATGGCTATGTATATACTGTTGGTGCTGGCAGGGGGTGGGGTGGGAGAAGAGGAGGAGCAGGCAAGGAGGACTACACAGTGATGACAACTTCACACATCCTCAGCATAAAAACCACTGTCAAGTGCAGAAGAGAAAAATGAGAAAAAGTAGCTAAAAGGGGGGAGCAGCAGCCACTCCTCCAAGGCCGAGAACACATGCCCCTCTATCAGCTTGAATCAGCTACATGGCACCAAGAAGGGGCTGCCAAGAATAGTGTATGTACAACCATAGTTGTGTCTAGAGAGCTTTCAGGTTATGGGGTAGGAGACAGGAACACATGAAAGTCTGGAGGGTTCCCTCTGTAGACTGAGATTAGTCCGTAATGAGACATAACATGAAACTGCTGCAGATGGGACCTGTTCATCTACTAATGGCTTTTAAAATAATCTGTGAAAACTGGATTCATAATACAGTCTATGATCATAAGGCAGCTACAGTCATGATAAAGTATCTTTAACCAAGTAAAAATTCCTACTGTTCAATTCATTTTAAAAAAGCAATCTTAACTATGACCTCTGGAACCAACAAAATCAATCTGGTCCACTCTCAGTATGACCAGTCTTGACATTTCTTAGTCGGCATTAGGCCTATCTACCAAGGCAGGCTCCATCACCCTTTACTGTCCAGGTCTTTTACTGAAATAAAAGGCACCGCACTTCTCTCTCTTAAATGTCATTCATAAGATGTGGCTTATCCATCTACTCCCTCTCAGTGCTGGGCCACTGGAAAATTCAAAACCAAAGAAGGAAAGGGCAACAGTTTGTGTTTAGATCAGGTTCTTGACAATACAAATGGAAAAACTGGGAGATCAACTCTTAAAAAAAATGGTTTTGCTCCAAGGTTTTCAGTGGGGGGATGTGGGGGTGCACATTGAGCAGTGGAGGGAGCATGAAGAACTTGAAGCTCCCCCTGCCAGCACACCATTCCATCCCTGGTTGAGAACATCTTTCATAGCCTCTCAGAGCTTAGAAGAGGCAATAAAGGTTAACAAGTGGTTAAGAGAGCAACCTTTGGAATCACACAGAGCTCGGATAAAATCCAATCACAGCTGGCCACTTACCAGCTACGTGACAAGACCAAGTTAGTTATTACCCCTCTCGGCTTCCTTCTCAGTAAAATGGAGCTAATACAGCTACCTTCACGAGGTTGTTGCAAGGATTGAATGACATAATATATGCAAAGTACTTATCACAGTATCCAACAGAGTAAGCACTCAATGTATAGGAGAGAAAAAAATGAAGCTAAAAAATATCACATATTTACAGTCCCCTCCTCCCAGCAAAGGATTTATAAACATCATCAAATACAACTCAACTTGGAGAATATATTATATGATTATTTTGGTAGCAGAATTTTATCTTCCTAATTATGTTTTGCTTAGGCAAATGTCAAAAATGAGTTTCCACTTCCAGAGCAGACACTGATGGGGTAGTGGGGATGGGGGTAGCAGGCAGCAGCTCAGAAACATACTCAACAGGGGCTGGATAGAAAATATGTGTGACTTCATAATTAATCCACGGAAAATCCAATCTCACTCCACAAACACATACTGAGTGCCAACTATGTGCAAATCTTATGGGCTGGAGAAATAAGGACATATTTATATTGAAGCCTGAAAGCAGGGTGGGAAGTGGCTACTATTAGCACTCACTGAAAACTCCCTCTGCCCTAGGCCCTGTGCTAAGCATCTCACAAGCATCATCTTATTTCTCCCTCAGAGCAACTCTATGACTCAAGGAACCAAGATATAGACCAAGGTTCAAAGGCTTGTGAATAGCAGAACCAGCATGCAAAACCAGGTCCCTATGATACCAAAGCCTGTAGCTTAAGCCAGATGTTTTAATGAAAGGAGGGGGAGAATTTTCCATGAAGCAGGGACAGAATGAGCAATGCCATATTTAGGAGACACTAAGTAGACTGAATAAGAAGTAAGGCTAGAAACACAGGCTGGAGCTAGAAAGTTAGTTTGTAACTGTCAAAGTTAGAGTCTGTGAAATGCCAATAGCATCTGGACTTGACTTACAGACAGTGAGGGGCCATCTAAGGACTTTACCAGGAAATACTCTAAAAACATTCATCATTGCATAAGACATGAGAGAGAGCTTTAAGAGACTCTAAAATCAATGTAACTCTTTATATGCTGATCATCTAGAAATAAAATCAGGGCTGGTTATGAACTATATTTCTAAGCAAAAGATGACAATAACAATGAAGGGACAATCTAATAACACAGCAAAAAGTCAGAGAACTACTGAGGTCAAAACAATCCAAAGAAATACTTAATCAGCCAGTTCCTAGAGGATAACAGTGAGTCCAGTTTTAGACGAATTTAAATTAAAGCAAAAGTAGAATACTCATAGGAAACCAAATATTAAAAATTAAAATTTTTATGTTAAAAAAGCTGTGTTTTCTCACTTTATATGAAAATACCCTTAGAGACAGAGACAAGATGCACTAATAAGCAAGATACTGTCGATCTCCTTATTAATGGAAGTTCACTAATTAAAACTATAAAAATGTAAACTCAATGACAATAATGGTGTCTTAAAATCTTCTCTTCACCTTTATTTTTGCCTTCCCTCTCTTCATCAGCATACACTTACTGAATGCCAACTATGGAGCAGACATGTGCTTACAAAGGTAGCAAGTATGTAAGGACACAGAAAGTAACCAATCACAAAAGTAAATGCCTAACTATAAACGAAGTGGCAATACTGTACCCATAAACAGGGATCCCAACAGTTGAGGGAAAAGTGCAGCTGTTACACTGTGAGGGTCTGTGTGACCTTGAGACACTTACCTAACCAGGCTGCAATAAGGACAGCATCAATTCCATCTATTGGCTCACAGATCCGAGCCACGACTGGGTGGATCTGCTGGGCCAGGTAGTACTGGGTGTCAATGATTAAATTGTCCTGTTTCTGCAGCTGCTCGGGCGCATAGGCCCTCTGACTTGCAGCGAGGTTTGATCCATCCTAAAAGAAGACATGGTAAAGTAGTGAGCAACTCAATCACATATACTTGCTTGCTCAAACAGAGGAACAGGAGTTTAAATTTTACGTATTTAACTCCAAACACCAAGAAGTATTTTGGAAATATTGTTGAACGTTTCATATATATCTAAGAGTAAGAAGATTGAGAACTTTTCAATCTCACCCACTGTCCAAGAATGTAAATCCAGCATACGTTGTGTTCTATTTTTTGTTAAAAGAAAGGGGATTGAAACCTGTAGAGTAGTAATTTATATGAAAGATATAATAGAAGTAAAAATAATGTGGTATTCTGCTGAAGTGGCGGTGTTCTAGAAGCCAAATATCTGGCCACTAGAATGAAAGGCACACCATTCTGAACTGTTTACCTGGTTCCTCCTCAAGGAAAACAAGGTGAGTCAGAGAGCCTTTTTTCAAGGGCTCTCTAAAACTATAAGAATAAAAGTTGAATTTTATCAAATGCTTTTCCTGCATCTATTGAGATGATCATATGGTTTTTGTCCATCACTTTGTTGATGTGGTACAACACATCTGCTTTGGGTATACTGAAGCATCCTTGCATCACTGGGATAAATTCCACTAGATCATGGTGTATAATCTTTTCAATGTGCTGTTGAATTTGATTTGCTAGTACTTTGTTGAGAATTTTTGCATCTATGTTCACCGGGAATACTGGCCTGTAGTTTTTTTTGTTGTGTCCTTCTCTAATTTTGGTATCAGGGTGGTACTGGCCTCATTGTAAGTTTGGAAGAATCCTTCCTCTTCAACTTTTTGGAATCAGCTTGAGAAGAACTGCTGTTAGTTCTTCTTTAAAAGTTTGGTAGAATTCAGCAGTATACTGAAGAGATAGCTGCACCCCCATGTTTATTGTAGCACCATTCACAACAGCCAAGATATGGAATCAATCTAGGTGTCCATCAACAGATGAATGAAGAAAATGTGTATGTATATGCAAATGGAATACTACTCAGCCATTAAAAATAATGAAACACTATCATCTGCAGCAACATAGATGAGCCTGAAAGACATTAAGTGAAATAATTCAGGCACAGAAAGGTAAAAATTCCATGTTCTCACTCATATGTGGGAGCTAAAACAAAAAATGTTGAGCTTATAGAAGTAGAGAGCAGAACTGTGGTTACAAGGGCCTGAGGAGGGTAGGAGGGTAGGGAGGATAGGGAGAGGTCAGTTAATGGATACAAGAGTCTAGCTACATAGGAAAAATAAATTCTAGTGGTATAGGGTAGTGCTAGGTTGTCTTTAATTGACAATAATTTATTGTACATTTTCAAATGGCTAGAGCTCAAATGCTCTCATCACAAAGAATTAATAAATTTTTATGATGATAAACATGCTAATTACCCTGACTTGATCATCATAAATTGGATACATGTGTTGAAATATAACTCTGTACCCCATAAATATGTGCAATTATGTGTCGATTAAAAAAAAATAAAAGTGAAATTCTATATAATTGGTCCACATATAGCCCTGTGGGTGATGTCACCATCATCTGTGAATTGAAAAGTTGTCACTCTACTGGACCAACATCCAACAACTCACTCCACTCTTCCTTTTGCCTGAAACAACAGAATTTAATATTCCGACTAGTAAATTATAACTATTCACAGTGCTCAGCTGCTCTGCAGATCTGATTATAATGTGAATCCTATTCTTTCATTCCTGCTACAATTAGTGCTTTCTCAGCTTAGCACCCAGTCAAAAGCAGAAGCAACCTTCTACACTGCTGTTGTTGCCAGAGACCAGAGGCAGGGGCCTCTTTCTCTAGCTAGCCTCCTGACAGAAACAAACTGGGCCTATTTCTCAACTAAGTTCTACCTGTTCTAAGATATAATGAAATACCTAGAAATTCCTTTCTAGGTAGCAAACCTCCAATTAAAAGACTTACTTATTATTTTTCAGGAGTTCACAACACAGTAAATTAGGCAGAATTAACCAAACTTAATTGTTGCCCTTTTAGAGCCTTGAATTGTTAGATGAGAATAATGTGACAGCCAATGACAAAAACACTGTGGAAAAAATCCTTGGGCAGTATCTTTTGTGCCATAACCACATTCGGACTGCCTTTTAACAAACACATAAAATCTGATTGATTTATATAGAATTGTAGCTTTTTGAAAAAATAGTCTATCTTAAGATTATAGCAATGTTTAATAATTTTTAATGGTGAATTAAAATCATACTTGTAGAGGCAAAATATATTTTTAAAAAGGCACATGAGTTACTTTTGAATATGTCATTAGAATTTCTCATAGCAAGGCATGTTTTTTTTAAAGTAGCTGAATTGTGTCAATTAAAAATAAATGAATAAATTTTTTAAAAAGCAGTTGAAAATTTATGAGCATACTTTCAGTTTAAAACATTTTTATTTTAAATATCCACACAAAAGATTAGTTTTGACAAACAATGACCCAAACATATTCCTTACTGTATTTTAAAAATCTAAGCTCAAACACGGCTAAATTCAAAAGAATTGGTTAGATAACAGGTTTTGCTATGTGGTATTGGAAAAACATTTAGGTTATGACCTAAGATATATTCCTCAATGACATAATTCTCAAATCTGAGCAAGACCCTATGGTATATGCAAGAACATGTAACATACACCTTTAAGAACAGATTAAAAAGCAAGGTTGGTCTTCCTCGAAGTGCCCATGTAGTAATTTGTGAACTTCACAGAGACAACCAGGTGCAGTTGATTCATTCAAAACTATGTAGTCATTGCTAGTGGGAAACTAACAGAAAAAAATTTTTAAGTGGGTAAGAAGTGGGCCCTTTAAAACAATTATGTTAAAGGCATTCCTTATAAAAAGTATATTAAATGAAAGTTAAATAATTAAAGATTTAAAACTTAGCCAACAAATGGAAGTTACTTTAAGATCTGAGCAAATAGTTCACGTAGGTTTAACAAGAGTACAAACTACAATGTAAATTAGATATCAAACACATTACTCTCTGAACTCATCTAAATTTGTAATCTAAATAAATTATCAGTAGGGTGCTATATTCTTAATATAAATTTTAAACAAAACAGAACCTGGTTAAGATATAGGCTATTCTTGGAGGACACTTTTGCTTAGGGCAACAAACAGTCCTCTTAAAAATGTGTCACATACTGGGCCGGCCCGGTGGCGCACTGCGCTAGTGCACCGCTTGGGAAGTGCGGAGGCGCTCCCGCCGAGGGTTCGGATCCCACATACAGACCGGTTCCCGCTCACTGGCTGAGCGAGGCGCGGGGGCAACACCGAGGGTTGCGATCCCGTTGCCGGTCCCGGTCCGGTACGGGGGCGACACTGAGGGTTGCGATCCGTTGCCGGACACGGAAAAAGACAAAAAAAAAAAAAGTGTCACATACATTTTCAAAAGGATATTCTAAAAATATGGTTGCCTTATAAACATACACAAAAAATAATTTGAGTGCTTAAAAGCAAAAGAGGTAGGCAGTTTTGGCTAGGAAACATGCTGAAAGGGGGCAGGTCCTACTGATAGAGGACAAAGGCAAATTAAAGTCCTATAGCCTTTCTTGGGATATGCTAAGGATAATAAATTAATTTAAAAAAATTAACTGTACTTTTAAAAAGCAAATAAGTTAAGGCCCAGTACCAGTGGATGGGAATGCTGAAAATACATCAAATTGCATTTACTGTACTACAATAGCATCAGCATTTGAGTCTTTATTTATGAGAAGAAATCATAAGACCTAATATGTGTAGACATCAAGGAACATAAGCTTGACTTTTAAATACATTGATCATCCTATTTTATGTCACCATACATCTCCATTCCAGGTTTAGCCAAAACATAAATTGTGGCTTGGTTTCATTATTAGATATTATTTTACTGAACCTATATAATTTTTCAAAGTTGTATGCTGCCATCTGCTCCTGTCATTAATAATCTAAGAGCTTTCCATGTATGTGAAGATGTAAGTGAAAAAAAAAAAATAGCCTATTTACCAAAATCTTTATTTGCATAATATGAAAATTGTTTTTTTGAGATGAGACTTGTCAGAAGCAAAATGCAAAGCACATTAAGGGCTTGAGCAAGTCAGACATTTATGGAAATATTTTCCTGCAGGAATTGGCTTTCTGTAACAGTTCTTAATCAAGGGTAGCCCTAGGAGGGAGGCAGAGTCAAGTACTGATTCCTGTCCATATACTTAAATCATTTGTTATGTACATCACCTATAGTATGCAGTAGATATTAGCAGATGACTATTAAATTTTTAAAAGGCTCTATGACTTAAAAAGACATTGATTATAGCTTGACAGAGATCAATGATATTGCAATAAACCTTAAAATTTTAATTTTTTATTGTAATAACACAATGCAATAAAAATTAGGATAAAACTCTTAGTAATAATTTAAAAGAAATAGTATTATTCAGATGAATTATGTCTTGTGGTAAACAGACCACAACATAGTAATTTCAAAGAACTTGGATAGAGGCGATGACTCTGGCTTTTTCTTTCATAAAGAAGTGAGGAGAACTCTCCTTTGTTCCAATTGGAGTTAGGTGCTTTCAAAGAAAAAAAAAAAAAAAGCTGCTCTTCTGTCTTACCCTCTCACCCCACCCCTGTTAGAGGCATGCTACTCTAAATGTTTTTAGGATCTCTTAACTTTCTCCATATAATCATGAATTTCATATTTTTTCAAGTTATTATTTGGACACAGACTGAGAAAAAAACACATTTATTCTTTATTATTCCACTAATATTCATAATGGAAACTGTTGCAAAGGGACATATGACCAAACATACACATATTTTCATTAAAGTTAATTTAGAATTGAAACAGTAGCTACAATTATGAACCTGTCTCCAAAATAATTTTAGTGAATCAAAACATTAGTCTTAAATGTTTTATGAAAATTCTAACAAAATATGCCATACCTCTAATGTTTTTTAAATGCTGTAAAACCAATCAGACTTAACCATCTCTTTACAGCACTATTTGCGAGACTACTGTATTAGGTTGTTTTTGTGTTGCTATAACAGAATATCTGAGACTAGGTAGTTTGTAAAGAAAAGAGGTTTATTTGGTTCATGATTCTGGGACAGCTGCAACTGACATGGGCCTCAGGCTGCTTTTACTCATGGCGGAAAACAGCAGGGCAGCCAGCAGGTACAAGGATATCATAGGGCACGAGGAAGCAAGAGAGAAGAGCTTCTCACGCATTCTCCTTTTAAAGCCATCAGAACCACGCCCAAAACTACCATTAAACCATCAATGGATTAATCCATTCACTAGGGCATGATACTTACAATCTAATCACCTCTTCAAAGCCCCACCTTTCAAATCACCATAATAGGATTTCCCACCCTCTTAATACTGTCACAGTGGGGATTAAGTTTCCAACATGAAAATTTAGGACATAATTTAATCCGTATCAACTACTAAATAAAACATTGTAGCAATCTGAATTTTACTCTGTGGTCTCAAGTGGTATGAGAATCTTGTGAATTACAACAGTTTTACCTGACAGATGACATATGATACAGTATCTCCAGCTTTCACCTTTCTGCCTCCTTGAGAATTTATCCAGAGGGCAACATGTACATGAGGTAGGCTTTTTTTATCAGGGTAATCCTGGGGATCCTTTGTCAATGCCTAAAAGAGAAAAAGAAAACAAAAAAGCCCCAAACCTTAAAATAAAACCCTTCTTAAACAGATATATGCTAAATAAATCTTTGCTAGAATCATACTAGCCACATAAACATGAAAATGACAGAAGCTATATGTAGAAAACATTGCCACAGAATCTTTAAATATCCCATCCTCAAGGCTCCTCTCTGCTTTGTTTTAATACCTAATATAACCAGATGCAACCCTGACAAAAAAGAAAAATAAATTTATGGGCCATGTCTCATAATATTCGGATATAAAAAAATTAAGACTATAAATTTGGTGTTCTATGCAGCCTTAGGATTTCTCCTAGTGTTTGAAATTCTTTCACGCTGAATCAATTAGCTGGGACTGATGAATAATGGCTACTCTGACTTAATGATCTGTTTCTCAAAGTCTCCTCTATCCTAAATACATCTGAAAGGCACCAGAAATCAATGGATTTACTCAGGCTGTCAGCTTAAGCTATACAGAGGCAGAATGAGATTGTAATAGAAAGCAAGCCCCATGAGAGCAGGAACAATGTCAGCCTTGATCACAGCTGTATTCACAGTGTTCAGAATCATGCTCGGTGTGCAGCAGCAGCCAAATGTCTGCTAAATAAATTATTTCACCCATTCTGCAATAATTTACTGAGTTGAAGTACTGTAAAGTACTACAGGATGAATAAGACTCAGTCTCTGGTATTAAGTCATCTGCTACTAGTAGAACACTCCCCACCTTAACCTACCCCTCAAAAAAATCTCTAAAATAAGCTACATATGCCATGTGAAAAAAGTGTTATGGAGAGAGTTTAGAAAGGTAAAGATCACTTCAATCTGAGAGCAGAAATCACAGAAGAAAAAAACCTAAGCTGGAACTTGAAGGAAAAATTTATTTTAAGAAAAGGTAACAGTAGCAAGAATATTCTAGGCAGAGAAAAAGCAAAAGTTAAAGGCAAGGGGTGAAAAAGAATACAACCTACTGGACTGCAACTCAGTATGCATAAAGGGAAGGAGAAGGATGTCCACATCTGTTAAGAGGTGGGTTTCAAAAGACAAGAGGAAGGATGGGGACCAGGGTGCTGCTTGACGAGCTCACCTGTTCTCAAAGTGTGTGCTGCAGACCCCTGAGACTCCTGACACCCTTTCAGGGGGTCTCAATATCAAAATTATTTTCATAACAATACTATTTGTACTAATGATGCAGAAGCAATGCTGGGTAAAACTGTTGGTGCCTTATAAACAGGAATCAGGGCAGCCACACCAAACTGTACTAGTAGTCATTGTATTCTTCACCAAAAAAACCCACACACACACAACGCTTTCACTTAGGAACATCCTTGATAAAGCAGTAAAAATTAGCAATTTTTACTCAAGTTCAACCCTTGAGTACAAGTTTACTATTTTGTGTGATAAAACAGAAAGTACTGGGCCGGCCCGGTGGCGCACTCGGTAGAGTGCGGCGCTCCCGCCGAGGGTTCGGATCCCATATAGAGACCGGTCAGCTCACTGGTTGAGCGCGGTGCGGGCGCGACACCGAGGGTTGCGATCCCGTTACCGGTCACGAAAAAAGACAAAAGGAAAAAAAAAAAAAAAAAAACAGAAAGTACACACAAGATATGTCTGAAGAACAAAGGGGCTCAAGGAAAAGCACTTGTACAATTGTTTGAGTTGCATGCTAAACTAGCTCCCTTTTTCACAGAATACAATTTTTACTTCAAAGAATGATGGACAAACTACAGATATCTGGCAGATAATTTTTCAAAAAAGAATCAAGTGAGCCTGCCACTTACCTGATAATAATGATAAAATTATCACTTACAATGGTAAAATTCAAGCTTTTAAGTGCAAATTAGAATTTTGGAAAACTTGTTTCCACCTCTGTGAGCTTGACAGATTTCCAATACTTAAAGACCTTTCTGATATAAGTAGGAATATTTTTGATAGTGTACAATGAAATGTGTCAATTTTGGAAGATCTGCATAACTCAGGGAACCAACATTTGACAAATGACCAATCCATCATGTCATGCATGGGTAAAATATACAAAGTACAATACAGACCAACAGATTTTAATGTAAGACAGTATGAAAAGTTCACTGATATAGTTTCAGATTCTACATTACAAATAACCTTTAAGAAAATACCATCTGTAGAGTTTGGTGTAGGATCAAAGAAAAACATACACAACTATCAGAAAACATTACTAAAATACTTTTTTTTCCAGTTACATGTTTGTGTGAAACTGGATTTGAAGTATAGGAGACCTCAATCAAAACTACACATCACAACAGACTGGATGCAGAAGCAGGTATGAAAATCCAGATGTCTTCTAAAATAGATATTAAAGAGATTAGCAAAATTGTAAAATGACACCAATCCTCTGGCCCATTTTTCTTTGTTTTGAAATGGTTATTTTTCATGGAAAAAAATGTTATTTTTATAATCTTATAATGGGCTTGCTGCTATTTTTAAATAAATAAGTGATTTTTAATTTCTAGCACACTAAATATAAACATAAACCACATAAACAAAAGCTCTTGGAGTCTTCAATTATTTTAAGAGAGTAAAGGTGTCCTGAGATTAAGAAATTTGATAACTGCTACAGTAGAATAAAGCAGGTCCTCAAACATGGCTGAACAAAGCAAAGCTATGTACACTTTCTAAACCTCATCCTCAGTGTAGGAGAGTGCTTAGAAAATTCTCCACATATTTGAATCTCCTCAAACCTGGACTATGTGAAGCCTTGATTGACTTGCATGAGCAATACTGTATAGAAATCTTAACTGATATAACTGTACTTAAGAAAACCGTTATCTTCTTCAATTGACTATTCTTTGGTACAATGTTAAGAAATTCTAAAATTCATCTGAAATACTTTCCAATTATTAGATTAAGGCATTCAGGGATTTTACATATCTTCTTCAATTGACTATTCTTTGGTACAATGTTAAGAAATTCTAAAATTCATCTGAAATACTTTCCAATTATTAGATTAAGGCATTCAGGGATTTTACAAGCTAGTTTTAGAAGGCTTCATTAAAAAAAAAAAAAAAAAATGTTTCCTGGTGGTTTAGGCTAAAGTTAGCCAGGGCTATAAAAATCAGCTGTGAAGTATTTTGCATTACTTTATGAAATATATTTAAGCTAAGACTGCAGTAGTTCAGAAAAATCACACATGCTTTTCTCAGCTGCTTTTGGCAACAAGGCCTAAAATCTCTATAAAGGTAAATTCCACCACTTCATGCATGCCTTCACCCTAATCTAACCTGTGATGTTCAAGCCCACTAGCATCACTTAAAACCGAAAACAAAAATGAAAAAAAACATCCTGTCCTGAGACCATACACAATCAGTCACATACATAGACTCTTCCATTCTACTCCCCTTTGAAAGCAATAAAATGTAAAAACTGAACTGCTCACAAGTTTTAAATAGTGACAAGTATTCAAACAAATGTTAAAGATTTCCGGGACACAGCACCTTTGACATATGAATAGCTTACTATAGACATAACTACAACTATGATAGCTAGTCCTTCCATCAGAATTTACTGTACTTACATCAACACTGCAGAAAGCCTTCTTTATAAAAAAAGGTAAGAATATGGGACAGGAAATCCCTTCGATAGACCATTAGCATCTTGAATATGCAGACCATGCTTTCCTTTTTAAACTTTATATCCCACAGTCTAGCACTGTGTACATAAGAGGTATTCCATGTTTGCTGAATGGATGACAAACAAATGAATTCTTTCAAAGCTCACTGAACAACTATTATTTACCAGCAACTATGCTAAGTGATACGGAGAATATAAAGACAGTATGTCACAGTTTCAGTTCTACCACAGAAAAATGTATGCACAGCCCCTATCATACTAGGCACTAAGTATTAACTATTATTGTTATTAGTAATAATAATATATCACTAAAAGTTGATCATTGATCATTGTTGAAGCTAAGTGATGATAAATGGAGAATCAGGATTATTCTCTCTAATTTTGTATAAGCTTAGAAATTTTGATAACAAAAACTTAAAAATAATAAAAGGATATATAAACTATTTATCAGAAACCAGAGACTGCCCGTGTGTCTATGTCTCTAGGTTTCTTCCACACAAGTGATATTTTGCCATCGCTCATATGAGAAAATGACTACCCTAGAGGACATGTGTTTGGTGTTATTTTGCCAATAATATAATCGTGCTTGGACTGAGCTTTCCAAACTCATCCCTGGAACCTTTATTTCTAGGAAGGTAGAAGGATCAGGAATACAATATTCAGAATTAATGTAAAAATTGACCAAAAACAGGCTGAAGTCTTACTCATACAAAGTTTTGAGAAAGAAATAAAAAAACCTAAAAGAAAACCACTTTCTAGATGACACAAATGATTCTATATCCATATGTGTATAACGCATCACTTAAAGTGAAGAGTTAAGTACCAAGAAACACATCCCCTTGTAATGTATAAATGAATGTCTTCTTTTGTGACATTAAAAACATCATGGTTGGGCCGGCCCGGTGGCGCACTGCTACAGTGTGCTGCTTGGGAGTGCGGCGGCACTCCCGCCAAGGGTTCGGATCCCACATATAGACCGGTTCCCGCTCACTGGCTGAGTGAGGTGCGGGCGCAACACCGAGGGTTGCGATCCCATTGCCGGTCCCGGTCCGGTACGGGCGCGACACTGAGGGTTGCGATCCGTTGCCGGACATGAAAAAAGACAAAAAAGGAAAAAAAAAAAAAAAAAAACATCACAGTCAAGGTGTAGGAAACAAACAACTTACCTAAGAACAAATACAAATCATAAGGAAATGCATAGAAAATATTCATTCTCTCTAGGAATCAAACAAATGTAAATTAAACCAAACTGTAAAATATAGTTTCATATCCATTATGGTAGCAAAGTTTTATTTAAATATCATCACTACTATAAGCAACTGTGTGGGTAAACTGGCACACAAATTTTGTTGTTAACTGGTATCACCCTTTCACAAAGCAATTTGGCAAAAGCCATACAGATATTGTTATCTTTTGACTCAGCTATTTTACTTCAAGGAACTGAAAATAAGAAAACAATTCATCCAAAAGCAAAAAGATAAATGAACAAAGATGTCAATACAATTATTTACAATAGAAAAGATAAATTTAATAATCAACAAGCAAAAATTTTAAATAAAGATGTATCAGCAAAATAGATTAGTATATTGATCAATCTGATGACTTTTAAGGTGAACACAGAAACATGAAAAATATGTTTATGTTAAGTGAAAACAGATTTCTAAATAATATTACTATAATTGCTGCAATGTAAAATATGTTTTCAAGAGTAAGGAAATATGCAAAAATGAGACACGCATTACTTTAGCATAGGGGTATTATGAATGAGTTTTCATTCTTAAACTTCCATTCAATGTCATTAGATTCTTTTTCATTAAAAAAATTTTTGAATGAGCTTTGACAACAAAATCTATCACAAAATGGGTAAAGTGGTATATGCAAAATTAGCTCCTGAATATGTAAAGGTACCCCTTTTAAATGAAAAAAAAAAAAACTGTTACCTAATATCTGGCTTATCACACAGCATTTTGGAAACCAAGATTTTGTTTTTCAAATTAGGTAAGAAATATTCCCTATTTTCGAGAACTAAGACTGTCTTTCAAGTATAACATATTTTTCTTTTTAAAAAAAAGCACAAGTGCTTTGAATATACAGAAAGTGTTACCACCATCTTAATTCTAAATAACTTTGTCCCAAAAGACTTCTGATTATAATACCTCTAAGAATCATTATCTGTGAAGTTAGACAAACGTACACCTACACACTGAGCTTACAGGCCTACACCCTAAACTATTACTTAGAAAGACTATAAAGAAGGCAGTATTCTCTAGTCCCTGATACATAAACTGTATCACTCCATTAAACCTCTGGAAACAAGGCTTCCAAGAATTTAAGTAAGGAATAGGAAGAGAAAAGGCCTCTATGGCAGACATGGCAGTACCTGTGGCTGGAAGAGGTATGCTAATGCTTAATCTGTGAGATAGTTGTTAAGCAGCTTTCATCACCAGCTAGAATTTATTTCAATTGCAAGGATGAGGTGGTTCTTCAACTATCTGAAGGAGGAGAAAAACACCACAGCAGCTGAGCTCAGCAATAAATGCCACATTTACCTTGTTAATTTCAAACTGGTTCACTGGGACACTGCCATTTAGCACATTTTCTCCAATTTCTATTAACCTCCTCTGAATGTTTTCCACTATAGTGTCCCGGCTTTGATCAGAAAGAATCTGGCCAATGACAAAGCTGTAATAAAAAGAGAGTAATTTTTAAATATCATCATACCTTATTAATAAAAGAGAGAAAGGGAAGATAAATGTCATTAGAATAGCTCTTGTCCACATTTTACTCTAAGAGCTAATATGAGGGTTAATGTCCAAAAGGCAGTTACTTCTTAACATTACTGTACCAAAGGTTTACCAACCTCGAAATATCTAGTTTGCCCTTAAACATATAGACCATCTTTTACCTGGCAGCTACTGCCTCATACAAAATGCCGTGGAGAAAAGTATGTGTTCTACCACATTTTATGCAATTACAAAATTCACAAGCAGTTATATTCCACCCATAAGTTAAAATTTTAGAAGACAAATATTTCACCTTCCTCATAAAGCACCAAGATATTATCTCGGATATCATCAAAATATCATCCACACCTGAGATAACCATTAGCTAGGTGAGTGGAAATATAAAGCTCTTAGGTAATTTTTAAAAACACAAACTTTTCCTTCTTCAGCCTCGTTGTATTGCTCAGTGTTCTCCAACCTTCTACTATCCCTCAAAAACTTCGTGCTATTCTACCAGACCCAAAGGAAAAAGATAAAGGAGTAAAGGAAGCCAATATTTTATCCATTTCTGAGAAAATGCACAACAAGGGTTTGACAGCTGCATTATAATTTGTCAGAAAAAGAACCCTGACAAAAACATTTGTATAGCTTTAATTACTAATACATTTCTAACTCAGAGAAATTTACTTCTATTATGATGCATCTTTTCTTAGAAAACACAAAGCTGAAGAGAACACTCTAATCGACAGTCTATACAAAGTAGTATCATCTTTGGGTACATTTGGTGGCAATGAAGCATTTCAAACTACATTTCATAAAAAGCTAACAGTGACCTATACTCAAATGATCAACTTTGCCTAATCAAGAGTAGTTTTGCAGAAGCAACAATTGCTCAGTCTCCTAACTTGAAAGCAGAAGGAAGACAGGAAAACAAGTAAAAAATGCTGGTACTCAGCAATATTAAAATTAATTTTAAATTTAGCTTTGAAGAATAAAATACTTCTATTTTTCAGAATTGGTCAAATTCACAAAATAGGAGTATTTGAAAGATGTTACATAAAGTACTTAAAGATTCATTTTTTTAAATGAGTGCTTTATACATTAATATAACCCTGGGGGGGGGGGGGGAA